>NC_083762.1:11395903-11453403 GCF_963514075.1 Conger conger | reverse complement strand
CATTAAGCAATATGCAATCTCCACACATCCTCCTACAGTACCTCACCACCCTCATATGTAGCGTTATGACCCTGAAGCAATTATATCAACATATATGTCAGGTGTTTGTTTTGGAGTGAGATTGCAGATATAACTATAACTTAGTTTTATGAATATAATTTAAAGTACAGTCTCACTTTCACTCAAGTGACCTCCAGCAGAGTGTGGTGGAATTAAATTTCTGAAATGTAAACATAAAAAAAACTCCTGACAATAAAATGTATTGAGTCTCACAGGGGCATTCCACCCGGGAATTTTACATGACTTTATGATAACATGGGAAAAATTAACATTTCCATCTTTCAAATATGACCTCTCCAATCATGCTTTTAAAAATAAGTTTTGCAAGTTCCACACATAAATTAGTTTGTGCTTCACTGAAAAACATTTCCTCTTTTTTTCAGGTAAGTGTGTTGTTCCTCATCTTGTTGGAATATGGATGGACTGTCTTCTTTCTCTTTTTACTCTAAAAAACAACCTTTGTAGTTACAAGCCACATGATTATTCACATAATTATTTTCATACAATGCACTGAACTCAAGGGACACACACTGTCCACAGCAGGAGTCTAGCAGCAGTTAAAGGTGGTGTTTTTGCTCAGCTTAAGCTCTGTTTCCTTAATAACCATTTCAGTGAAGGCAAATTATCCTCAGTGAATTCACTTCTGCTCACAATTAAATATGAGACAATTAATTTGTCAGATGTCAGAATATTACTGCATGAGGATTGCCATGAGTCATGTCCTTAAGGAATAATACATTTTGGACAGAGAAAAAAAAAAGGTTATCCTTTGCCAACCAACCAAAAAAGAAAAAAACTGGAGTAATCATTTTCCGACTCTAGTCAATACAAATAATTTGACAGGCTGTTTTTCAAACTTTGACCGCAATTAATAGCTCTGCCACACTTTCAACAGGGACGATATTCATCTGGCTGTCTTGTACAGGATTCAGATTCAGCAAAGCCGGGGGGGGTCAGTGATAGCAGTAAATCACACAATAATACATAAGTAAACATTACAATAATTCACAAACACAACCCATATGATAGCATCAGCCAGCTTCTTGATACATTTTCCAATTATGCTTCACCTCATGGGACTTCTGTCCTATCAGCACAGGCCGAATCCAGGTCAAACACGATTGGGTACATAAATGCGCTAACAAGCAGTGCTTGAGTAGATTGCAGTACCCTTGGAGCAAAGTTACATGCTCGTTAAAAAGTGGCATTGTGTTACAATAGTAATATAGTATAGTGATAAGGGGACTTGCTTCTGTAAATACCCCTCCAACACTGTTTCACAATGCCTTGCATAGAATACATGTAGGTAAGTATGTTTGTCTCTACTTGTGAGTGATTGCATTATTATTATTATTATTATTATTATTATTATTATTATTATTATTATTATTGTGTACGTTTGTTTAAATATACTATAATAATACATCATCTTAAATCCAACATTTAAAGACACACCAGAACTATTCTAAAATGGCACGTAAATTTCCACACGAATACACAAGAAAACACACATGCACAGGCACATACATACCGGAATAAAGGCACAATTTAAATGCCTCCTTGCACCTCTACCTCAAGGACAAATCTGCTATTTTGTCAGAAAAGCAAATAAAAAACCAAATGCACGAGTGGCCCATTCCAAATAAACCTCTCAAATTAAATTGGAAAAAGTTCAATTGGAGTGATGCATGTGTTATTTCCAGATTGCTTGGACTGAGGCCATTTTACAGTTTTCAAAGAACTTCAAAAAACCTTATTGTAACCTCCATTTTAGGGAATCAAATATGTTCCCTGTCCTTGAATAGTATGCACTCACGACAGAGGGAACCCAGCTGGCAGTGTTGTATGTGTTGAATCCCAATTATTTAATTCTGCAGATGTAGGAGGTAGATTTTTATATTTTAATTTGTCAATATTATATGTGCGATTTCCCTGTATGTCAATATTGACAATTATTATTTTTTTATATACAATAAGTAGGTTAATTTCAGTTAAAGCATAAATAAGGGTGATCTAAAAATGTGGAGTAATATTAAAAGTTGTGTGAACATTCCATTTAGCCATGTGTATATCATGGATATTGGCACGACTGGAACGCAAACTGGCCAATAGAGACAATGGACCGGACCTATACTAATGGTTATACCTACACTTTAATGTGAACAGCCTCTGAAGACCATAGCTGCAACTACTATACTGCATGCAGGCATGGTGAATAGGTTTAGTCTAGTTGTTTGACCAAACATTAGAAATAGGCAACATATATTTCTAGATCTATTTTGCAATATACTTGGAAATAATCAGAATATCTTGGCGGTGTGGCTATTTTTGGCGATGTGAATGTATTTTTGTGATCTGATACAGTTGTTAACTGAGTGGCATGTGTTTATTTGTGGTGGTGCCTTTTGGGAGGAGTTGAGGGGGGAGGTGGGGTGGTCGAGGCGATCTTGACCACGCCCATACAATCCTGACATTTATTTTTCAAATTCAGATTTTATTCCTGACTTGTGCTATTAGAGTTATGGGCATTACTTTGGATCAATGAAAATGTCAGCCCTTTACAGACACATTAACATCAATTGTTTTAGCTGCTTGGAGCATCCTGACATCATGCCCTTGGCTTTTCAGTTGGGCCCTTAGCATGCCATAAATCAGAACCGGGAATATAGGTGCATTTTTAGGAGCGTTCAGACGGAGAAAGAACCCAAGAGCTAAATGAAGGGAACGGGCGTCTCATAGCCATCACTGTCAAACTAGAACATTGGCAGTACTTCCGAAAGCGCCACTTTGTCATCTCCTGGATGAGAAGACGTCTCAGAGTGCTGAGTTTCACCGCATTCCAAGTCACAGCGAAGTCTCCAGCCAAGGCGGGTCCTGGGACGAATTTATCAAAATAATGTGGCAGGTTTCATTTGAACTGATTCACGAAATAACATTAAAGTCTTCTGCCTCCACTGCCAGAGCAAAAGTGCATTGTTATTTCTGTTGTTTGTGATTGAGGTCCGTAGACAATTCTGATAATTGCACTGTTTCTTTTTTATTTATTTCTCATTTCGCATGCATTCAGGATAAGATTGCCTATTGATTTATTACATTTTTTTACAGAGCGAACTCAAAGATGGCGTCGAAGCCCTCAGTACTGCATGTAGGAGTTTTTCCTGAACAACATGGCTCCTTGAAGTGCAATTACATTTTACCGCATACGCTGCAGCTCACCGGGCCTGTCGGGTTGAATTATCCTGAACTGCTATTTAAATAAAAACGAGTTGTCTAGAGGTCTGAGATTGCCGATGCAAACGCGTTTAGCGGGAATCACCTCGGAAGGTCCCCGTTCCCCTTCCCTCCGAATGCTGAGGAGAGCGTGCCAATTAAACCCAAAATCTATACCGCTGTCAGCCAGTCATTTCATCCCACGGCGGATATCAGCGGTGAGATCTCTCTGAAGTTCAATGGCTGCCTGACGCAGAACGTTAGCTTGCTGTGTGGTAGTAATTAGCTTTGATTGACTCGCAGCATTTAAACGTGTTTTGTTAATGGTCTAAGTGATTATGAGGGCCTCAGGCTGCCTTAGTGGCAGACAGAAACAGGCTTCTTTGCCTTGCCAAAAGGTGACAGATAATGGCATGATACAGATGAAGTAGACATCTAGAATCCCATGCTCACATTCAGAGAACTATACACTCAGTGAGCACTTTATTAGGTATTTATTAGACTTAGTTTTTAGACTTATTGGTCGTCTGCTGCTGTAGCCTATTCACTTAGAGGTTTGACGCGTTGTGTGTTCAGAGATGCTCTTCTGCATGCCACTGTTGTAATGCGTGGTTATTTGTGTTAATGTCACCTTCCTGTCAGCTTTGACCAGTCTGGCCATTCTCCCCGGACCTCTCTCATCAACAAGGCATTTCCGTCCCCAGAATTTCCACTCACTGGATGTTTTTTTGTTTTTCGCACCATTCTGAGTAAACACTGTTGTGCGTGAAAATGCCAGGAAATCACAGAAATACTCAAACCAGCCTGTCTGGCACCAACAATCATGCCGCGGGCAAAATCAAATTTGTTCCACATTCTGATGGTTGACGTAAACATTAACTGAAGCTCCTGACCCTGCATGATTTTATGCATTGCACTGCTGCCACATGATTGGCTGATTAGATAATTGTATGAATAAGTAGGTGTACAGGTGTACCTAATGAAGTGCTCAGTGAGTGTAGATTTGTAAACAATGAGCAGAATGTGTGGCTAAGTATAATTTCAGCACTCACAGAGCTGTGTACTGTACTCTCAGTTCTGAGGGTGTGGTTTTCCTTAGCCTGGGGACTGATCTTGTGTGCAAGAGTCTAGCAGCAGCCAGCTTTCAAAAGTGCTCTCAAGACACTGCCCAAAATTAAATTTCATACTCAGAAGAAGAATTACAGTTGTCTGCTGTTGGCAGGCTGGAATTAGCTATTGACAATGGGAAGCTTTCGGGTCCAACCAAATTTAGTAGGTAGCTATTGTTTATACAGAAGACAAATGGGCCTTCATCCCACAAAACAATGTGGACAGTGAGACAGGCAATGCTGCCTTAGGAGTGTTGCTGCAGCAAAATGAGATGAGCTGGGCTTGCATGATTACAAAGCCCCCCATCAAACCATTTTATTACGACCAACTTGGGAAGCAATTCAGCCTCACTCTGAATATGGAATACATTTTCCATGGCGTCACGAGGAACAGCAGTATCTGCAATGAGGCTCCTCTGTGACATCATAATGAGCTGTAGTGTTCCCATATTAACTCTGGATATTAAATCTTTTCCATGACATCACAAGGCAGTATCTGCGGTGAGGCTCCCCCCCCACATTATAGTGAGCGACAGTGTTCCCACATTTACTCTGGATATGTAATACATTTCCATGACATCACAAGGCACAGCATTATGTGTTGTGTTGCTCCTCTGTGACATCATAGTCAGCTGCAGTCCTCTCTCCCTACACTAGAGCCTTTATACAGAGATGACTCCGCTGACTTCAGGTTCCCTCAGAAGCAAAGTCATGTGCGTGTGTGTGTGAAAAAGCCACCAGTCTCCAAGGCAACCGGCCTTAAATTTCCCAGGCACCATTTCAATGGAATAACTTGCACAGATTTATGCATTAAGTAATTGGCTGAGCAAATTGATTAAATATGGATTTCATTTTTACCGTTAAGAAATAATAGAATGACAGATGCATATGTGCTCGAGAAATGAGCTTCCTGCAATATTTATGATAAAGATGCAAAGTAACTCTAACAATTTGATAAATTATTATTTTAAGGGTCTCCCTGCCCCACCTTCCCCCAGCATTTTTAATGTATTTCCCTTTGTAAAAATCAAACAAGTACAGAACAAATGCACATTGTTAAGAGGAATATTCTATCAGGCTTGTCATATCGCTCTTTAAATTGTGCAGTTTACATCCATCTTTTGTTGTACAAAACAATTTCAAAGCACGCAAGCTGCTCCGTAGGGATACATTCTGATTTATTCTTGAAGGAGCAATTTAACTTTAATTCATCCCAGAATCAATCTAACCGCTGTGCAGTTTGCCGTGTGCTTTCAGTATTGATTTTAAGAACGGGCTACTTCCTTTTTCCTTTCATTGCTTACATGAGTTCAGTGATCATTAAAATTAATTAAAAAAAGAAAATAAATAAATTCCAATTCTAGTCTGCAGTTACCAGTGCTAAACTAGAACAGGGGTGACAAACCCTGATCCAGGAGAGCCGCAGGGTGTGCTGGCTTTCTGTTACTGAACACTTAATTGACCAATTAAAGCAGTTAATTACTCAGTTAACTCACCTCACCTGGGTCTAAAGTTGTCAGTGTATTTAAGGTGAAAACAAAAACCGGCTCTCCAGGACCAGAGCTGGCTAGAACATATTTTTTTGTAAAATAATTACAGAATCAAGAGGTCAAGACAGATAGAAGAAAAGGTTATTTGTTATTAAAAGTATAATGTGATCTCCTGGTGCTGTAACATGACCATCAGTTTTAGTTACCAAACGTATTATATTTCCTCACAGTGCATAGCCAGTATAGAGCCAGATCAGATATTTCTGTGAGGCTATTAGCATTATCTCTTCAGCCGGATGAGTGGAGCTGGGAGTTCTATACATTCGGTCTGGCCAGTGCAATTCATATCTGTCACGCAGTGAGAGTAAATGTAGATTTATATTCTAGCCCCATCCGATCGCAGATCGAACAGGTGTCTATACATAGGGGACAGCAACAGTTGGAAAATCAATTGACAGTATACAGTGCTGTGTGTGAGTGTGTGTGTGTGTGGATGGGTGAATGAGAAGCATCAATTGTACAGCGCTTTGGATAAAGGCGCTGTATAAATGCATTTACCATTTATTTGTCTAATGTTAGCCACCATTTTTCCGTAAGGCAGTCTTCACATTTGGTCTGACTTTCGCTTCCCAGAAACAGGATGTCGGATGCAATAAAACCTGCAATTTATGTACAGTTTCCTGTCATTAGTGAGCTAATAGCTTCAGATGAAGCCTGTGCCTGGAATCTATTTAATGAAGGAGACGGCAATGCTAGTTGAACTTGTTCTTTTAGCATGTCCATATCGTGATTTAGAAGCTTGTTTCAGCACCAAGGACAGAGGCATGATTCAGATCCACATACAAACTCACCCCTGCATTGGTTAGTGTTTCATTCAAGGCTTGTAAGACATATCTTTTAAACTATTTTGCCCACAAGTGTGCTAGAAGTCACAAATTGGCCTGATTTCAGGAAACAGTCTTCAACATCGTATTTCAATTAGAGTTTTTCCAGGGCGCACACAATAAGGGCCAGGTATACATACATAAAACTCGGAGTGAAAAATGCGGCCTGACAAGGGTATGTTGGTGTATAGGCAGTGTCCCTGAGATTAACGTCTTATTTACTAAGGCTACAGCTAATTACTTTAGATAGGGTGACACGGTGATGGAGTAGAAGGTCCTGGGTCGGAATGTGTGGAGTTCTCCACGTGCCTCTGAACTGGTGTCCTCCAGTCTCCTCCTGTATCCTCACTCTACCTCCTCTGTATAATTAAGTGCACGGGATGTCTCCTTTGGATTTGGTGAAGTTGATGTATCTCCTGGTGCAGAGCATATCCATGGTTGTAGACAGTGCAGGACAACATGAGGATCATGATGTTCCAGCTGTGGCAGCAATGGCCAATAGAAAAGATCCAGACGGAGAAGCTGCTCGGAGCTTGACTATTGCCAGGATGGAAAGGGACGGCTGTGTGGGAGGTTCTGGGTCATATTTTATTTATCCCAGTAGAGTAATTATTTCTATGGCTGGGTGATAGTCACAGAAGTCGCTGGTGTCACCCATTCCATGATTTTCATCTCTTTTTGGCAGTTCTGTGTCTTTTCACATTTTTAGTACTTTCTGTGAGTTTTGAATGATAACTAATAATAAAAAACAAAAAAATAACTACAGCCAGTTTTTATTATTTTAGTAATGCAATTTCAGCATTTGCCATGACTACTCTGTGACTTTAGACAATATTTTCTGTGACAAACACCCAGCCTTTATTTATTGGATGCCTTCTGAATCTGTAGCGTACCATATGATGATTTCTTGCTTGGGGAGTTGAAATAATGTCGCGAAGATTATAAAGTTTCTCTCAGTTCATCTTCGAGGCCTATCTCTGTGTTCCCTCTTGCTTGTCACAAATGGCTTAGTAAATCTGGCCTTATAGTATCTTTTGGAAGTTATATTGTCATTGAACTGGCAAATCATATTTGTGAAGGAGAAAAAAAAAAAGTCTATTCTGGGTCAACGGTATCGACAATAAACCAGGACTTTGTCTCATTATTGCCTGAAACAATTCCTGGTCCATTTTTGTGTGATGTTTTGACATATTTTAATTTGACACCCTTATCTGACATACACACAGCATCCGACATATCCATTCATAGATTTGTATGCCAGATGAAGCCATGGAGTTTAACTTGCTCCAGGGTTACACCCCAATGGCGCTGTCAGCACCCAGGATTTCAATTGCAGCTGTCTGACATCTTGTTTTCTAAAGCCGTGAATTATGACACTTAGCAGCTCTAACCAGATAAATCAACACTGATAACAAAATGGAGTCAATGAAACAAAAAAAAGTAAATGACATTGAAATTGAAGGAATTTGTGTGAGAAATTGGATGCTGTCTGTGTTAATAAAGTCTCTGTATTAAATTGTGCCTACCCCATTGCTTTTACGCATGGCGGGCTGTGTTGGCATGGTTCAACAAGGACCATTGCAGCGCTTCATGGATTTCAATGTGCATCCACTTAGCTGATTCTCTTCATTTCTAGAAAGACATCAGTGAGCACTACTCACTGTACCGAGTATCATCTGCTGTTACAAAAACAAAAATAAAGAAATAAATGTAAATGCCATTCTGCATGCGTGAATTACATTGTAATCTCAATGAGATTATGTCTGTAGATAGTACAGAGCACATGGGAGTTCACTGCAACACTCGTATCAATGGATATCTTATTAAATTGCTTGTTGTTGTGCAGATGGCTTTTTTTACGCTGGACAGATTGACATACAATTAACTCTGCTGTTTTAGACATGAGCGCCTGATGGCACTTGTTATTTGTAGTTAAACCTAATAAAGAAGTACAGAGACAGACGCCTTGTTACCTGGCTAGTGCATGCAAGTGATACCTTTATTTGCACTTTGAAAACTGTCAAACACATTTACCCGTTCAGCAGTTTGACTTCTGCCATTAAATAATAACAATAGAAAATGGTGACAATTAACAATGAATGGAGTAATTAAGTAATGTAATGTAGTTGTTAACTAACTAACTACTGAGAAGTTAATCTGTGCAGCTCTGTTAATGTATTTGTACATCATTCATTCAGGTTAAACACTACAATTCATTTTGGAATTAAAAAGTAAGTGAATGGATTTCTTAATTCATTCATTCATTCATTATCCTAAACCGCTTATCCCGAACAGGGTCACAGGGGGGCTGGAGCCTATCCCAGCATACATTGGGCAAAAGGCAGGAATAAACCCTGGGCAGGTCGCCAGTCCATCGCAGGGCACACACACCATTCACACACACACTCACACCTACACCTACACCTACACCTACAGGCAATTTAGACTCTCCAATCAGCCTAACCTGCATGTCTTTGGACTGTGGGAGGAAACCCACACAAACAAGGGGAGAACATTCAAACTCCACACAGAGAGGCCCCGGCCGACGGGGGTTCGAACCCAGGACCTCCTTGCTGTGAGGCGGCAGTGCTACCCACTGCACCATCCGTGCCGCCTTCATGACAGGCCCTCCGGGCGCTGGTTTCCCCGACCGAAAAGGAAGGGCCTACCAGTCTTTGAATCGTCGCCCTTGTCCCCCCCGGGGGAGGGACGGTAAATTGGGTGCAGGTACCCCGCGGAGCGCGGCGGAGCGCCTGGAGTAAAAGGTGCCGGTGACGGGCCGTTTGGGGAGGGGTCGGGCCCGGGGGCCCCGGGGCCCGGGGGCCTCTCTCCCGAGCGGGCCCGGTCCACGCCCCACAGGGCATTTGTTAATGGTTAACGAATTAGAAGTTCACCCTATGGTTTGTAGAAATAACCTGTAACAAATGTGTTAGCTAGCTTGTTAGTTAGTTAGTTGTTACAGATGCATTAACTAATGAAATGTAAATTTCATGCTTAATTAATGTATTTGTACATCATGAATTTATGCTAACTGCTACATTAGTTAATGCCAGTTCATGAACCTTATTGTGATGTGACACCAAAAAAAAAATAGTTTTATTTATTTCTCTTTTTATAACAACTGGAATCCCACCAGAGTCTGAAGCTTTTCTTTGCTGAAAGATAACAGCATGAACCATGTCTTTGTACATCAAAGTTGACTCATGTGCTGAAAGATTGTTTTGATGGTTTGCTTATCCTTCGAAAAAAAAGAAAGATTATATCCAGTTAAAAGTTAATAGACACATCATGCAATACCATAACTTAGATGTTTTTTTATTTATTCATTCTTTCCATTCATTTGTCTTCCAACCAGTTCCCGCCCTTAATGTCCAACTATCTGCAGTGCAAACCCCACTACGAGTTTAGACATCCACGGTTCTCTTCCAAAATGTGTGGTGTCACCCGGTGCTGCAGTCTACAGCAAAGCTCATACAGGGTTGAGTCAGAGGAAGACCTTTCATACAGTATGTGACACACCCTGACTGATGCAATCCCCGACTGCGCTTTTCCCAGTGGAGCTCCTGGCCACAGTTGGCCCTGGGGTGGCCTGGATCTGAGAGTGTAAGGCCATTCTTACACCGCAGCATGGTGCACTTACTGAATGAGCCACCCATCTTTAAAAAGATAAACTGACCTTCCTGCTATATCAATGCAAGCTTTGTTGAAATGTTTCAATAACACTCTGACTCTAAGAGGTCTGAATCACGTCCAATGACAATATTTTTGTACTGTTGTAGTAATCCCTCTGAAAATAGTATAATTCAGTGTGAATTATAAAACTCTTTGAATAGGAATATTGAAAAAGGCTATTTCCATTATAACACCTGGTGAATAGCCTTGAATGTAGAGATATTGATTTGCAAAAGCTTCTGAATAGCGCTAGCACTCATTAAACCTAACATATTCAGAAGATGATCACAAAATCCATGCATTTATTCATCTGCGTGGTCTACGGGGAACCTATTAAGAACGGAGAAGCCAAAAAATCATGTAAATCCTTCCTGAGTTGACCTTGATGCTTGAAATATGACTCTTGTCTATAGTAAACACTGATTTATTAATTATGCTTATTTTGGATGATTGACTTAATGAAATGTAATCTCATCTGAAATTTGTTCCCGTACAAATGAATAGCGATGTGTTTCTTCAGTCTGGTCTTACCTGCAGGGTAGATTTCTTTGTTCATTGCATGGGGCCATGTTTACTTTCAGCACAATGGACCGGAACTGGGAGACACTGAAGGAATCAAACCAAACTCTCATTATCGAACAGACCCGGCGGCATTTACCTGTCACTCAAACTTAAGATACCTGAATTTAAGCTAACTTCTGAGACAATCTCTGAATTTTGTATTGTTTCGGAACATCACAGTGATGGTTATTTCGAAAAGTTGAACTTGAACAACTCTCATAGTTCAGAATGCAGCAGGAATTGGATATTTTTTTAAATGTTAAGCTGATGGCAACGCAAACACCCACCAAAGCAAGTATGCCCCATATATGAAGCATCCCAATAAACTAAAATGTTCAATTGGAGATACCAGATAACCATAACCGTTGTCTGACTGAAATTAAAAATATAAAAAAATGTGAATATGATATATGACTGGCTGCACTACATTTAGAGTATCCATAATCTTTATCTAGAAAAAAAAAACCTGCTTTATTGTGGTGTAGACAGAGGTATCCCACAAACCACTTGTGGTGTAGAGCTAGGTGACTGATATTGCACAAGAAGAAGGAGAGTCATTTGCATTGAAATACATATGAAACGCAGCATAATGAAATAAGAATAAGTCCCATTTTCCATCATATGTTTTTTTCAAGAGTAACGGCTTAGAGGCGGTTAATACCGGTAAAGAGAGAGACAAAAAGGGATATTCCCCGCAAACACCGACATCATCATTTATCAGCAATCGTGCTCTCTCCTCTGCCTCCTCTGTACCCGAGAAGCAGCGCTGTATATCTGCGTTATTATTTCCTGTGTGGAATACCATTATTCATGAAAAACTATTCCACAGTCTGTGATAAATGTATACCAAAAGACTTGAGGGAGGAAGAATGGGAGCCGGCGAGGGTCCGTTTGTCACAGGCACATTAGCACTCTGGGAAGGTTAGCGTCGCGGAATCGCGGAGGTTAGGAGGTGCGGAATAACGGTTATTACATGTAACGCAAACCCTTTAAATTACTCATGCAGAGGGCTGTTAAATGCCCTATCGACTGTGTGCACACACCTCGGCCCGCAGAATTATGTGACACCCCGACACCGCAGACAGCGGGACATTTTTCTTCCTAAAGCAGCGCTGGCTGCTCCGGTGTCAGCGACAGGATTTTAATTGGTGGCGGAGAGTCTGGGGAACGGCACGGTTCGGTGATCACCTCTCCCGTTCGCGGGGGCCTTCCGAGAAGACACAGGCTGTTCCCGCTGGCTAAAATTCATCCGACAGGGAACGGGGGGGGGGGGGGGGGGGGAGAGCGGCAGGAGTCATGTGCGCGCGCACGAGGTGGCGGGATCCTCCGTTCCCCGACGCCGCAGACGAGGGGGTCGGGACAGGGGGGGGGTGTCGGGCCGGAGGGACACCTGTGCTCCGGAGCATCTGCGGAGTGGGCTGAATGTGTAATGACTTCATCCGCGACAGCAGGGCTCATAACAAACCAGAGACGGTCCCCGGCTCCGCATGTCCCTCTGCCGTTACCGCGCGCGGTACGTGTCGAGGAGCTCCAGCCCACGGACGGGGCGGGTGTGATTTAGCGGGCTGACTGGTGAGGCCCTGCGTACGGAGATGCCTCCATGCAATCTGTGCCTGGAACACAACCCGCGTATGTTATCCTCCTGTGCTCCGGGGCATGGGTTCTTAAACTTTTTTAATAACTGGGCCCTAATTAGAAACACTGTTTAATATCAAAATTAGTACTAGTACTTTTCAGGGACCCATCGAATACACATACTGGTCCCACTTCGTTTACTCCCATGACCCATTACGTGTCCTGACCCATAGATGCAGAAACACTGCTCTAGGGCATAGCTTCTTATGTCAAGTTTACCTATGTCAATGAAGGATTAACATATGCCATGTAGGCTTTACACTCAGTTAGCACTTTATTAGGTATGTTTTAGTGACTTATTTTCCACTGCTGTAGCCTATCCACTTAATGAAGTGATTACTGAGTGTATACAGCACAGTGTAAACATATTCAGGTTGCAGGGCATACGTTATGGTTCATCAGATAAAAATCAGAGACTCCCCTCCAGGGGATGGCAGATCTCAGTAGAATATGTCACAGGCGCTCAGCTTATCAAAATGTAAAGGTATGCAATGTGCAGCAAGTAAGGACAGGTACACATCCATGAAAGTCACCGCCTTCCACACAGTGACAATTCATCCATTAATTTGGGACAAATAATTATTCAAGCACAGTAATAGAAATTCACCCTTGTGACTCGCTACTTTCTATTCAGACCCACTACTCTTCAATCTGATTTTTTAGCTTTGTGTAGTTTTGCCGGTTTTACAGTATCCTTGAGTAAACTCTGTGTGTTTTGGCGTTTTGTGTGGACTGGATGTATAAACGTGGTAGGCTCAGCTGGTGATTGAACCCACAAGGTCGGTCCAGACAAGATTGATTTTGTTATGATGTTTTTCATCAGCATGTCTTCTGGGGTCAGCGGTACCGGACCGCGCGGCATTAACCTTGCTGTATGCGGACACGCCGTGGGCTTCTTCAACGGAAATGCCCACGTCTCACCGGTTGCCAAAGCACTTCCTGTACACACAGGAAGGGCGGGGGGGGGCTCTCCTCCAGGGACAGAGAGGGGAGGAGAGCCAGGATGGATGGATGTGAGGACGGAGGGACCTGAATTGAAATTCCACCCTGGGGGGTGAAAGGCCACTTTTGCACAGTCTAAACACGGCGGGCATATCTTCCTGTGCGTGGAGTGACAACAGGAAGCGTCTCTCTTGCCATCTCTTTTTATCTCCAATTCTGCAGCTGGAGGGCTTCATGTCCCCGTTTACCTTCCCCTTCAGTCCTCCGTCGCAGATTCAATGTTCACGCTCCTCTGAGCAGCTGGCCTCGGTCGGTCAGTGTATACAAACATCGATTAATGACTGCGATTGTTTCAGTGACAAAAGAATGAATAAAAAAGGTGGGAGATTGAGCGGCTGTAACCATACGCACTCCACAGATGTTGAACGGCCATTACACGGCTGCATTCCTATGCCGCGGTACCCGGGTTAAAGCGCTGCCCATAACGAGGCCCTGCAACCGTGCCCAGCTGCTTATGACTGTCCCTGTATCATCTCTGCCTGTGGCGAGAGCCTACTTTTATTTGCCCCGGTGAATGAGACTCATAACTTCTATGGAAATAAAGGGCTGTTTTAATGACCGTCTCCCCTGCAGCATAGGGAGGCAAAACCGTTAACATCAGTTTACCTGGGAGAGGTAAACCAGCGTACAGAATGTTCCAGAATACAGAGTGGCATATCGACTGCAGCAGCACACAGATTTACATTGCTTCCATGTCACGAGTGTTTAACAGCTTTAAGGTTGACGTGTGCTAACAATATGGTGAAATAACTGGGACCAGAATTAACTTCACTTCATAAAGCATAAATAAATTAGGCCTACCACTATGAATGTGACTACTGAAAGTACTCTTCCTCTTCTTAATAATGACAATAAGAAAACATAGCAAGAAGAAGAATTGAAAAAGAATATTTAAGCCTTGAAACTAGTCATAAATCCCAGAAGCTGACTTGTATATTTGTCAATAAAAGCAAGTGTCAGTGTCTGGAAAATGTGCAGACAGCAAAGGTTTTCTATGAATGCTTACCACCTCACTCTAGCTGCCTCAGCAGGCTTTCACATTGTAATCATCGGGTCTGTTTCCATAACGATGGTCTGAACTGTGCAGCTAATCTGCCTCTTCTCTCCAGGATTGGTCTCCCAGTTCAAGGGATAGAGACCCAATTGTGAAGTTCAAATGGCTTTCTGAAAATACATCTGGCTTTAGTTCAAGAAGATATTTTTAAAAAGCCACATTTGCATACAGATTTATTATCTCCCAGTATGCAAATTAATTGGAGTAGTACACTCAGTGAGCACTTTATTAGACATATTATTTAGACTCAATAAGCCAAAACAATCCACTTTGAGGTTTGACGTGTTGTCTGTTTAGAGATGCTTGTCTGCTTATCACTGCTGCAATGTGTGGGTATTTCCGTTACTGTCACCTTCCTGTCAGCTTTGACCAGTCTGGCCCTTCTCCTCTGACCTCTCCCATTAACAACGTGTTTTTGTCCACAGAACTGATGCTCACTGGAGATTTTTTGTTTTTCAACGTAAATCCCGGCGGCACGGATGGTGCAGTGGGTAGCACTGCCGCCTCACAGCAAGGAGGTCCTGGGTTCGAATCCCCGTCGGCCGGGGCCTCTCTGTGTGGAGTTTGCATGTTCTCCCCGTGTCTGTGTGGGTTTCCTCCGGGTACTCCGGTTTCCTCCCACAGTCCAAAGACATGCAGGTTAGGCTGATTGGAGAGTCTAAATTGCCCATAGGTATGAGTGTGTGAGTGAATGGTGTGTGTGCCCTGCGATGGACTGGCGACCTGTCCAGGGTTTATTCCTGCCTTTCGCCCAATGTATGCTGGGATAGGCTCCAGCCCCCCTGCGACCCTGTTCAGGATAAGCTGGTTAAGATAATGGATGGATGGATGGATGGAACATAAATCCCAGGAGATCAGCAGTTTCTGAGATACTCAAACTACCCTCGCTGACACCAATAATCACTCCATGATAAAAGTCACCTAGATTACATTTCTCCCCAATTCTGACATTTGGCCTGAAAAACAGCTGAACCTCTTGATCGCAGTCACATGTTTTTATGCATTTAGTTGCTGCCACATGGTCACATGATTACATACTGGCATTAATAAGCTGGTGTACAGATCTACCTAATAATGTGATCACTGAGTGTATTAGGAAGACAGTTACCTTTTTACTTTCATGTGGTGGTCAAAATCAAAAAGCACCCTTTTTTCATAATGTAATGTTCATAATATTCTGGGTTTTGTAATCACCTTTATCTATAGGTAGGTAGACTGGTAGCATATTATTTTGTGGTACATTATGTTGAGCTAAGTGGCACAGGGTGGTTAGGGAACTTTTTATCCAGAGGCTCTGTATATTTTATCCCCAGATAGCTACTGCTGTTGTATGCTGTAACCTGAATTCTGTCAGTATACAGTATATCCAGGATGCATGGGTCTATTGTAAAACTGTAGGCTGTGTACTGTAAGTTGCTCTGGGTAAGAGTGCGGCTAAATGTTCCACTACAGTGAATTTTATGTGCTAGCTATCTTTTTTTAAGTTTTACCAGTATTACATATTTCCAGGGACCTTTATTAAATGGCTTGCTGCCACTTAAAGTCATAAACCCTCTTTAATATCTGCCAGAATGAATCTGATCCCTTTTCATCCCTGGAAACCTGTCTTGCAATATGCAAATAGACATGCACACACACAAATACACACATGCATGCATGCACGCTCACACATACAGACATACACATAGTTCCATTCACTGCTGGCGTTAGATAAGTAAAACACACAGAAGATCACAATTTAATGAGAAATGTAGTGTCCAAAAGATCTCGTAAATTGTTACAACAATGACAGAATTCATTATACTGAGTGCGTATATTTTTGGGACCAGTTTATACAATTACATGCAAAATTCTCAGGTACTAGTGGCATCATTATACGCGTAAGGAGAGAGAAATTGCCATTGAGCCCAAGGTGGGACTTGAACCCCAGCCTCTTACTCAGCCTCTTACTCATCTTACTCATTTGTTTGACGAAGCAGTCAGCTAAAGTCAAAATCGCCCCTAGACTTGGGCAACAACGTTATTTTGAATTTGAGGTTTATATCATCAGGAAGCGTTGTCATAGTACCCTGCTACGAGCCTTCTCTTTCCTGCACTTCACTGTGCTTACTAGCGAACTAGCCAAGCTAACCCTGCTACGTACGTAAAAGTAAACATGAGGAATATGTCATCAGAAATGTTGAACATGTAGCAGAGGATTTGTGCTGCATGAATATAAGTTTCCTAAAATTCAGATTTTCTTTTTACATTTTTGCTGGCAAGGCCTTCAAAGTAAGTTATTAATGGGCATGCGGACGACAGATGAGTGCAGTTTTCTTGTCAAATCATTTTGACAAACCCTGTGAAAAATGGTTGGCATTTATATAGCGCCTTTATCCAAAGCGCTGTACAATTGATGCTTCTCATCCACCCATTCATACACACACTCACACACCGATGGCGATTGGCTGCCATGCAAGGCGCCGACCAGCTCATCAGGAGCATTTTGGGGTTAGGAGTCTTGCTCAGGGACACTTCGACACAGCCCGGGCGGGGGATCGAACCGGCAACCCTGCGACTGTCAGACGACTGCTCGTACTGCCTGAGCCATGTCCCCCCCTCATGCCTATTCAGGGCTCAAGTTATTTTTCAAAGAGCTGAAACTATTAGGACCACACTAATACACCCTGGACAGGTCGCCACTCATACCTATGGGCAATTTAGACTCTCCAATCAGCCTAACCTGCATGTCTTTGGACTGTGGGAGGAAACCGGAGTACCCGGAGGAAACCCACACAGACACGGGGAGAACATGCAAACTCCACACAGAGAGGCCCCGGCCGACGGGGATTCGAACCCAGGACCTCCTTGCTGTGAGGCGGTAGTGCTACCTACTGCACCATCCATGCCGCCCCACACTAATGTATGAACATTAAAATACAGTACCAGTCAAATGTTTGGACACACCTTGCCCTTTTATGCTTTTTCTGATTGATAACAGAGGAAATCGAACAATTCACATGTGAATTCACATACCTCAGACCCTTGATGACTAGAAACCATCTACACATGTGTTCCATACTGTATCAGCATAATTTACAGCTGAATCAAGTCCCAACCCCCAATTCCCATTGAGATCCAATTAAATGCAAAGTGGTTTTAGTATCACTTGATATATCCAGACTCTGTGATGTTGATAGATTTAATGGCTTACAAATATATACCAAATACAAGACATGACTATTTAATTTGACTTCATGTTAATTTGCCTCAAACATTGAAATGGATTAAAAGTGTTTTTGCTGTAAATTGCTACATGGCAACAATGTATACATTTATGAAAATTTACTTTTACTCTTTAATAAAACCTGAGAATCTTCGTATTGACTACATGTGAATTCTTTGATGAAACAGAGAAAATAAAACATTAATCAGAAAAATAACAAAAAAATGTGTCCAAACTTTTGACTGGTACTGTATTTTGCGAAATAATTTTTCCACGTAGCACATATCAATTCATAAAATGGAAGCACTGTAGAGCCCTGACTTAATAAAAAAATAGCTTTAGTATGTTATGTCTGTATATGCTGCTTTAGAGATATACTTAAACTCATGTGCAAGTATGGTTTGTTTTTAAATAGTTAATATCAATGACTTTAAGCTTAGATCTCATTGTGAATCTGTTATGTTTATATCCAGGTGGTGAACTGTCACTTCTGAAGTCCCTTTCCCCCACCTCACACTAGTACAGGATGCCCACGGACCGTGTCTGTACGGGCATTTCAGCCGGTTTTATGGGCGTTTGAGCAGGTTGGACTCTTGAACAGTTGATGTGGGGATTTAGCCATTGAAAAGTGACATGAGGGTGGCGAGGATGGGCAGGACTGCACTCAGCGAACCAATCGAGTGGAGAGAAACCGAGCCAACGGGAAACCCGCTTGTTGACACGCGCAGCAGGAAGCAGATTCCACGGCCGTGGCTAAGTGCGGCTCTCCGGTGGAGGAGACGCATCAGAGGGGAAGATAAACGGCAGGTGGAAAAATGCAGGTAACAAGCCGTTTGGGGGGTCGAGCCGCAAATCAGGCACTTCAGGGGCAGGTGTTCTCAGGACCCGAGGAGCCTCTTCAGGGGCCGGGGCCAAATTGTATGCTTGACACCTGGTTCAAGGGACTTAATTAGTCAAGCTTTAGTGTTCATATCAACATTCTGATGGCGGAAGGCGAAGGTTTTCGAGAGGGCTGAAATGAATAGCAGCCATTTTGGGATCTCCTTGCCGGTGCACCCAGGATTACACACGAGTCTTCATCGGATTCCCCTCCAGCTCTCGTCATTTCGGTGATTACCGCCACTGGTCGCAAAATGTGCTGTATACGATGTCATCCACTCCTCTTGTGCCTTAACAAGAGGCCAGCGAGAAGCCATCTTTCCCCATTCAGGACCGGGCTCTTAATTGGAGGGTGATTCATACGTAGATAAAAAGCTCTTTCATCTCGTTTTCAAAGGGATGGGGTTAAAAGCTTAATACATCCTGGTTTAATGAGAGTGTTTGCGTATCCAGGGAGAGGTACACACAATTCAACGCAGCTGACTACACATAAAATGTAATCCACTAATCATCCAAATAAAGGACATAATCATCTCTGCAGCACAGTAAAAGAGGCATGCGGGATTTACAGTCGGACCGGGCCAGCTTGAATGTTCTTCCCCTGCTTTTAGCTAGTCTGAGAAAATCCATCTGCAATATATTGAAAGAGTATATCTTTCTACACAGCAATATCAATAATATGCTGTTCATGGAATCCATCATGCTAGAAAGAACTGTGCTCATAAATTATTTGTCGTTTAGGCTCACGATGATGCTCATATATAAATACCCTGGATTACATTTTATCAATTTATCTGATCTTTTTTCCCCACATGAGAGTATGATGTAATCCATATGGGGAATAAAAAGTGTGTGCCAGAGGCTCAGACGTGAGGTATGATATTATTTCACAATGAGAGAGATCCCACAGTGGCAGAACTTGACTTGGCAATTGTCTTTGTCCTTCCTCGGGAAGAGGGTTTTAAATTGGCCACGGTCCCTTGGGTTTCCGTGGCATTAGTTCCACACTGCATCCCATAATGACTTTAAATGTTGTTTAAATTCAGGGCTGCGATACTCTTCCCACGTTCTGCGGGTGGTAGCACACAGAGGAAAAGCGCCTCACCTTCTCCGGCTTGGTCAGTGGTGAGGTGTGCTACTGTGTCAGACTGTGCCAGGTTAACACAAGACTCGTTCCCCTCCTGGCATTACTTTTCAGGTAAGATAACAGCAGCTGCCCTTCTGCCTAACTGCAAACTGTTACCTAAAAGGACACTGCTTTATGTTAACAGTTTATGTAACCAGTGAGGAGGGATACTCCAATTCTCAAATTAGCATTAGCTCTCCTGTAATAGTGTATATCTGTTGGAAAGGAGAATGACCACTGACTCATGGGTGAGTGTATGAAAGGGGTTCATATGATGAGCTGTCAGATCCAGTCAGTGCAGCAGAATTCCAGTGCAGCAGTTCTCTAGCAATAGTTGCAACCGCAACTAGGACATGAACAAACGTAATGGATAATATTATTAACAATGCAGTGGTTGTGGTTGGGGGTTCAGGTGGTAAGAGCAGTCGAAGGGCTGCCGGTTCAATCACGCCCTGGGTGTGTTGAAGTTTCCCTGAGCAAGACACCTAACACCCAAATGCTCCTGATGAGCCGGTTGGTGCCTTGCATGGCAGCCAATCGCCGTTGGTGTGTGTGTGTGTGTGTGTATGAATGGGTGAATGAGAAAGAGCAATTGTATAGCGCTTTCGATAAAGGCGATATATAAATGCCAACCATTTACCATATCACTATCTTTTTCTCAACTCTCTACCTCCCATCCCATCTCCCATCCTGACCTGTATCCTCTCCTGCCTTATGTGAGGGAAGTGAGATAGTCATGCATGTCCCACAGTTACTGCCATAATCTATTAAATACATATGTGATACCTGGCATTTTGTGATATATGATATACACTCACAGAGCACTTTATTAGAACACCTACGTATTCATGCGATTATCTAATCAGCCAACTTACTGTATCAAATAACTTTATTTGGAAAATGCTATCAAAGGTTACTTGGAGCACATTAAAGCAATACTGTAAATGTAATTGCAAAATTCTATCAAAGGTGATTTGGAGAGGATTAAACTTGCAATTCAAATTGTCAAATGCAAGTGTAAATATGCAAATAGTCATATAAAACACAGCAATTAAATACATGAGGGAATTGTGAGCGAAACAAAACGAAAATCAAAACTCAGATCCATAACCATAACTCTGTAAATTATTATCCTAAATAGCCACTGACCACCAGTAGTGTAAAAAGAGACATACAAATAGGTGACAGCTGTTGTGGGTTTCAGCTCAAGCAGAACATTCATGGTAAATGTAATTTGGATGTAGCCAGGTGCAGACTAAAATGGATTCCTCAGAACATAATGGAAGTCATTGAGGGAAGTCACTACTAACATATAATAACAGCCTGGATGTGCCACAGAATCTGACCCCCAGCACATCTGTGGAAATAGAAAGATATTGCTTCTAGTTTATCCAGTTGAACTGAGCAGTAATTACATGGAAACAGAGAGAAAGAGAAAGAGAGAGGAGCTCAGAAAACAAAGTAACATGACCACTGGAATTACAAGGCCAGTTGTGTTTTATGCTGCTCATGTTTCGGTCTTTGGATCTCCATATAAAATTCAATAAGCTATCTTGAGTGGGAAAAAAAATGTGTTTGACAAGGATGCATCAAAAGTTATGTTTTATTAGGTCCTGAATTCCGGTTTTAAATCGACTCCAGTATTTCTTTTAGCAGCATTCTCAAGGTTCATTTGTATGGGAAATCAATGCTTTTTTGTTTCCTATCAGGTCCTTTAACAAGTAATGGCATAGTTACACAATTATATGGTGCACTTGGCATTTTCAGAACAGCATTGCCGATTCTATTCGGTCTAATAAATGTGACTCTTCACATCCAATTCATCCAATAATATATAAATATAGCAGCCATTTATAATTCAGACCAGGCCATACAATGTGCCATGTGTTTTTAATTATTAAATTGTGATTGGTAGCCTTACAACAAGAGAATACATGCTTTGTAAATCCATATTTTTGATGATGACTCGGTGTTAGAGTATGGTATGGCTACAGTGGTAATGCAAATTAAGCAAAGATTTAATTCTTTATTGTAAGTTTATTTTTGTTGGCCACCTCTGACATGGTCACACATCAAACATAAATATGAGCACGTGTTTACTTCTAAAAAAAACCATGTATTTTTTTCTAAAAAATGCTTGTCATTGTTTTGTTTCTTGTGGGCGACAGCAGTATCTTTGCCGTCTTTGCTCTGTGCTTGAAGAGCATGAGCGCATTACTGCAATGCAAACTGTATGAGAGGCAGTGACATTTTTCATTTACACAGACCACATGATCATTCACCAGGAGACGGGATGAAAACAAGCGGCCGCTTCAGAAAACATAGTTTACTCTCCGCGTCGTTCATCACCGGCTTATCTGTACACAGGCCTACCCCGAGATACCATCCCCACGGATATATTACCAGCGCAGCTCGACTGCGAAACATGAAATCAAGATCTGCTCTTTAAACCTCCAGCGCTCTTCTCGTTAAAAGTCTAATCCTCCACCTCTCCAAATTATCACTTCCTTTGGATTAGCGGGGCTTCGCAGCATCTGTCTCTGGCAGTCGAGCCCGTCCAGATCACTGCTTATGATCCATTATTCATTTGTTTCAATCACACCATGGCATCGATCCCATCTGGGATGTCTGTCCCAGTCGTGTCTCTGTGGCTGGGAGATACATGCCCATCCCTCTAAAGGGGCCGTGTTGTTTATCAGTCTGCACATCTCAACGACGGTTTAGAAGCGAACGTGTTTTTCGGCTGACTTTGAATTTTTTTAAAAGCGGTAATTAGCGAGACCTCGTTGCTGTCTGCGTCGGTGTGATTTTTACCCGGGCCTTGCGTGTTTGGCTGCAGTGTCAGGTGTCAGCTGGGTGGCATTTACCATCTGCTAGCAGGATGAGGTGGTCTTGGGCACATCGTACGGGAAGAGGCGGGCCAAGAGGGGTTGTTGCTCACGGCTACTGCTAATACAAAACGTTCTTGCAATGTTGCAGCAACGTAGCGCCAACGCGCTACACTGACAACATGTTCCAGTAACATTGTGAGGACGTTTTGTGTTGGCTGGGACAGGCCCAATGTCAGGCACGTCCAGCGCAGACTCTGAAAATGAGGGTAGCGCAGGAAGCCCAATGAAAATAAAGCTTTTGATCATTGGCTATCGGTGAGTTGAGGATTTGGGGTAGCCACACCCTTCGTTCAGAGGAATGAGAGATCATGTGCCCTTCTGCATTTCGGGATGAGGTCAGCTGAGCTGCATTTGGAGCGGACCCAGCTCTTCCGCATGCCTAAAAAGGGTCAAAATGAAAAATGAATAAGTTTAGAGGACGAAGGTTTGCTTACACAGCTGGACTCTTCGGGCGTAATGGATCATCCGCAAGCTTATGTTAGGCAGCGCTTAAGTCCTGGTGCACAGCGTCCAGCATTATCGCCCCTGCCAGAGACACTTTGCTTTGCTCTTCAGAGGATCGATCTGGATGAGGCCATGCACAGGTGTCTCACTGTGCAGCCCGTAAATCTTCAACTGCCCATCATCTCCTTATTTGCAAAAGAAATTAAATAAATAAACAAAAATCAAAGACAAGCTCTTGGCTACCACTGATGTTCAGTAGCAAGCTTGAAACTTCTTCGTTTTCTTCTTCTTCTTCTGTAAAAAGGCTTTTTTATGCCCCTCATGTGGAACCTCGTCTTAAGCAGTCTTGGCAGAAAAGGTAAATACTCTCAGTATCTCAGTATCTCAATAATCTCAGACTTTCAGTAGGCAAAAAGCAAGAATAACCTTTTTCATACAGTTAATTAAACAAATTATAATGTTAGCGTATATTGAGAAAATCATATAAATCGTGCATTGGCTGAAGCAAAACACAAGGATTATATTCCGTCTTAATTAAGCCATCCTTTAAATATCTCTGCGTATTTAGGCTGCCGTTTCTATTTCAGAGAAGAGGAGATGAACGAGGCAGAAGCTGATGGAGTCTGACCTAGTTCACATTTGAGAAACCCGAGGGACCAGCCAGGCCTCACAGGTGAAAGAGACAGTGTCCATTATCTGAAGAGATCCAATTCCCCATCAAACGTTGCGTTACCATCACTATTTGCTTTTTCTCCTGTGGAAAATTGATTCCCATTCCCTCATTTCACATCGTCCTTCACTCAAATGGTTTAATAATTCAAATGGTGTTATTAAAGTATAATTTCATTCTCATTTTCATGGATTCAGAAATGCATCTTTTGTAGCATTGGGGAAACATAAAAGAATCAATAGCTATATGAGTACTGCAAATTACCACATCTTGGGAAATCAGTGGTGCGGCATAATTGCGGAATACCTCCAGATCTAAATTTGATATCTGCTTTAAAACAAATTCCAGTGTAGAGTTAAATGCATTTAATAACACACATCCGCATCACACAGACAATTTGTGCAATCTGCAATAATTAAATTAACTACAGTCATCCATTCCTCATTCTACGGTAATTAAAATATACGTATATGTAAACGGCTGAATTCCAAGTTATTTTCCTATGTTGTATGGTTAATAAATGATCTTCAAATGTTCACTGTATATTTTCGTCTGCTTTGCATCTTGATACTGGCTGCAAGAGTTATCGAACAAGTGGTTGAATGAAGAGCGATTAAACTGAGATCGAGAGTTCAGAGCTCCTGTGAAAAAGAAAATACCCTGAAAAACGAAAGTGTTAGAGGCCCTCCGTCACACAAAATGACCACTCATTTGCACATTACACAAGTTCCAACTGTTGCTTTCAACGATTCATCATTGTAGCACTGTTCTTGTATTCCGTTCTGACCTCGCATTTAATTGGATTTGCTTTAACTGTTAACTGAATATGCTACTATCTGTCATTCAAGTGAACACGTTTCTGTTTGATATTTCAATGAGCCTCATTCCCAAAGTATTAAGGTATTCAACTTATGAACCATATGCAAGGTAATCACTGAAGCCAAGAATTATGAACAGCTAAATGCACTTATTTGGAACAGCTTGCCAAAATTAATTAAAGGGGCAAATATTTGCTAAAATATGCTCTTAAGATTCAGTTGGTTATATTTTTACAAGCTCAAGGGCATTTTTATCCAAAGTTTGGATAAAAGGCAGATATGTCAAGTAAAGATGATTTTCAGTTCACAGCTTAATCAAAGCACCACATTGGAGTGAAAACGAACATACATGGCAGGCCCTCAGGGCAATAACTGGAACACATTGTATTAAGTTACAAATCATTTTCTACAGAAATCTGCGACACAGTCTAGCTGCATCTGCATATGTAATGTCTCTATGCTTACATGCATCACATTTACATAAACATGACATCTATTCCACAAGTTCTCTCTCTAGGATTTTCCCAAGGATGTTACTGGTCCTCTATAGACAAACACATGAGAAATTGTCAACAAAAAAACAAAACAAAATAAAAACATTTCTGTATCAAATGAGACACGTAATATATTCTGATGCCATGCTGTTTGTGTGTAGAATGCACAAGAAAGAAAACAGACCGATTTAAAGACAGTGTGAATAACACCACATTTTATTATTTATTTTAAAGCATCCTTGCAAGATTTAATGGGGTATTTTAACCAATGTACATTAAAGCAGCCACTTGTTCATTTCCAACAGTGGTACCACTACATTTCAAGGGACATGTTGAATGTTGGAGGAAAGCATAATTTAACTTTTCTTTTTCTGAAGAAGAATTGGAGGTCTTATTCCAATAGGCTTTGCAAGTAGACAAGCTCTTTCTTCTTGAAAATAATCACTGAAAAATTAGTGCATTGTTCAGAAAGTTCTGAAGAGATCCATATTACTGCCAGCTTGATTAATGGTTAAAGCAAAGGTTTATAACTAGAAAACAAGAGTGGAGTATATAAAAGACGGGACTATTGTAATGGGTCGAACAATTACACTCCAACAAGGAATTATTAATTGTGGTGAATTTTGACACCTAAATTAATAGTTACACTTACTTTAATTTGCAAATTTACAAAAAATTATTATTCCAAACGCTTCTATTTCTGATGTTTTTGTGTTTCAGTGCTTGTGCTGCTGGTTTATTGTTTCCTTCCTTACAGTATGTGTGACATAAATGTTCTCTTGAACTCTCCTTCCTGGAGCAGCCAAAGCCTAAGACACCAAGGACAAGCAATTTCTGAAGTTGTAGTGACTGCCCAACGTGATGAATCACATCTAATGGCTCAAAAGCATATTGCACATGCATACGTATAAGATCGGTTTATTATTATCCAAAGCAACTTAAGGTTTATTAGGCTGAGCAGGTGCCTTCTGGGTCCCAGTCAAGCAACTTAGCCACTAGGCTGTAGGCTGCCCCCATAAGTATGTACTTCTCATAGTATGCATTACCTTCACATACACCATTTTAGTAGAATCCAGAATTTGGTGGGGTCCTTGAGAATGTCATTTGGAATACAAAATAACAATAATATAAAAATAAATCAAAATGATTTATGACATTTGATACACACTCCCAGCTGGGATCAATCCAGTGTCATCCTAATTGTGTTGCATCTTCATGTATTCACGACTTGATAAATGATTGAACTGAAATATTATGAAACATCACAAATAAAACGATTTATGTAGCAGCTGGCAAACGAACTTGGCCTTCCGTCAACCATAAATGTGTTTGTGGCATGCGTCTCACCCTACTTTGTTCTGTTGTGATTGAGAGTTTAATTAATTCCAATTAAATTTGTCTTTGTCAACTAAATCTCAAGGTGTTCCCAAACAACCATTCACAGAAATGTCAAACCCTCTCTCTAGGTACGGGAAATTCTGGATCCTCTTTTTAAAATAGCAAAATCCATCAAGACCATATTGATTTTGTGACTATGAATAATAACCCATAATAACCCATAATAACCCATACAAATTTCAATACCGCCAGAGGTGTTTTGAAAATATGCGTCCATATTACAGGTAATATTATCATTTTATTTGGCTGTTTTTCCATATTTCTGTTTTGTCTCAATTGACCATTTTTAAGCTAATACAGTCTGATTAGAAATCTTACTACTGCCTGCAGGACTTCCAACCATCAACCTTTTCCACGTTTGCATCCATCACGCATTCTCAGTTAAAGCACCTGTCCTGCCACTCAATCTAAAGAGCACATTTATATGCAGCCTATTACAAGAAAATATATGTGTTTGAGTTGCTGCAACCATAACTCAATACCCTTGTTGTTCTCCTGTCAAATGTGTGCTATTGCAGGTCTGCGGTAATCTGGCCGTTTCCCCCCCGGATTGAAAGGCACTGGATTCACAGTCTATTCACAGCGAGCCCTTTAAAGCTACAACAGCCGAGTATCAGCCATTTCCATTCATTTGCATACGCTGCTGCGGACACTGCTGAGAAACCTACTAAAAAGAATTTATTGAGCGTTAAAATATAAATAAAATCCCATCAAGGCATGCATTCTCATTTTCCATTTTTTCATTTATTTATTTAATTTTTTCTGCTACCGAGGGACGTGACACCCGGGTATAAATTCACCAACTGTGAACATGAACATAAATATACGCAGGGTGTCTATCGCTGAAACAAGCTCAAATGCATTCATAATCAGTAGTTTGGATTACATGAAAACATGTTAGGGCGTATAGTGTATACGGTAGCCGGTTAGCTTTAGATCAGAGGCGTTCAGTACTGTAAGTGCTCTTTCCCCACAGTGACTTACAGACACACCATTCATTTAAACTGGTTTTACAGAAGCGTTTCAGGTTAAGTACTTGGCTGGAGCTTACAGCAGTGCCGCCTTCCCCGGTAATCAAACCTGCACTTTTAAATAATAAACTGGCAGGCACAATTAATTTAAAAAACTTCCTCCTATTTTATGACATCTTTATGCAGTATGCTGACTGTGGTAGAGCATTACTCTTGGCTCACATTGCAAGGGCACAGTCGTGACCTCGAGGCAGCAGTGTGATGCATACTCCTACTCCTACTGTGTTACGTTGCTTACAGCATTTCTACGGCTAGCAGGCAGACTCGTCAGAGACTGCCTCGATGCAGTGTTACAGTCTGCAGCTGGGGAGGGGTCAATCCAGCCTCCGTCTCAACAGGCATTGTGTGGGGGGGTAGTTACAGTAGGCAGGGGTCATCCATACAATCACACACAATTACGCACTTACGAAAGCATCGGATCTGATGCTGAGCAATAATCAGATCTTTCTATTCAGGGAGGCCACTGTGTAATCTTTACTTAAAGCCCTTTGGCTATATGTACATGAAATAGTGAGCTTAATTTTAACAGGCAGAGGAAAGTAATTGCACAGTTAAAGCATGCAGAAATCAGTTCATAGCAAGAGGAATACTTTCACAAATAATTATGAACTAATAATGTACATATTCCTGTAGGGTAGTCAGTGAATATAGTAGGGTCAATATCAATACACAAAAAAGAAGATTTTATCAAAAGTTCACTGTAAATAAATTGACATTTTATAATACACGACAATCTATTTCAGCCGGACACTACATGTCACATGGCATACTGCATATGGGCAATATGAAGGTCTTACCGAGGACAGGGCATCCTACAATTAACACATGTACAAGGCCACTGTCGACCGTGTGCTCGCTGTGTCTGCATATCCATGTCAAGTCAATGTCAGGTTTCAACATGCCACAGGCGGAGATAAATTACACCCATGTAAAGCACAGACACTCATTTCCCTAATGAGTGACTTTACAATGTTCTCCCCTGTGTCAGTAGCCTAGTTTCACTGGCCTGTCTATTAGACCCTTGGGTATTCTGCCATTGCCTATATATAGGATGTCCTTTTGTTTTGTACTTTGCACTTTGAACAGTGGTGTGGCCATCGCTCCAAGCATGTTCTGCTTCATGGCTTCCACATGTCTAAAATGTGTTACTCATTGACAGGGCCAATGGCATTAAAAACACACATCACATTGTCACATTAATATGGTGAAAGGGTGATGAAATGTGCAGCGCGTTATTCTACTTATTGAACATTTCAGGCAATGAGCAACTTATGTGGTGATTTTCATTCGTAGCCTAATTGAAAAATTGCACTCCTGGAGTTTGATGAAGTGAAGACGAAAATGGAATAATATATGTTGCATTAAATTGGTGCATAAAGGTCTTATTTGGGGGAAGGGCAGCGTTGATCTCGGGGTGAACTCTGCTATATGAGCTGGCTTCATTAGCGAGCCGTGTATGCAATACAGATACAAAAACATGCATTTGAGCACAATGTAAATGTCAAAGTGCCAGGCACAATTGCAGAGGTAACTTTCTTTTGAACATCATCGCCTCATTTCCTCCTTCCTGATGTGGGCCTTTCAGAAAAAAGTAAAATAAAAAACTTACTGAATTTTATTTGCTCTCTGAGAGCTGTGCTTGGAGGCAGTGGAACACTTTCAGTCTGGGGGACAGGCAGGGCAAGTCCACACAAAGAATACAGAATGGCCTAAAATGTGTCCACTGAATGCTCTAAATGGGCACCATTTTGACAGGATTTCACCAAAGTGTTCTGTTCAAATCTCAAAATGAGACACTTCCTTTTCAAAAAGACAATTTTGGACAGACAAAGGGAAAGGTGACGATGCGAAAGGCTTTGGAGACTTATCACACGGTATCACAAAAGCACATAAACTGCTTAACCTTTTGCGAAACACAATTTCTGCCACTGGGAAAGGTTATACGTATAGCAATGATGACAGAGATGTCAGCACCCCAGCTGGAAGCTGACCTATTCTGTAGTAATACTGCAAAGACAGCTTCTCATGTAAAAGTGGCAAAAGTCTAGGCCTCCTAGAGCCTTGTACAATATCCTTTGTACCCTTAAGGGTGCATACTTTTATATTATTATCCAGGAGACCACTAATATCACAAGTGCTATTGCTCTACTTAAGTGTGCCTGCTCAGGTATGGAAGTAGGTTTAAAAAAGGAATACAAGTCAGCTCTTTAGGTCCAGCATGAGAACCTGCTGAAGAACTTTTGAAATGGACATGGTGTTTTCTGAAGGTAACAGAAACGAGCAGAGATGTTTCTGATTGCGTCAATAGTGGCAATCACAAATAAAGAAGCTTCGAGCACAGGGTTTAGGACTCTTTTGTGACCATTGTAAAGCTGTACCCAGTTAACCCACAGGTGTTCCCCATCCAGTGTGAGTAGATGGGAGCAAATCTTAAGTGGACAGTTAACCAAAGTGTTCCCCGGTGAACCTGCACGAAGTTCTCACGCCAAGCTATTCATTTTTTCCACGCCAATTGAATTGTTATACTATCTTATGCTCCGCAGGGCTCATTTACTTCAAACTGCCAGTTACATTTATTGGAACATTACTGGGTGCAGTATTAGTCTCTTAAATCGCATGGCTACTAACTGGAGTGCCCATCCTCAAGCTTGAACCATGCCCTTGACATGGAGAGCAGGGATTTGCATTCCTGTTGCCTGGACTCAAGGACACAGCGGTTTAGAGTGATATTCTCTCTGTTGACATTATTCTGCCGGTAATTGTGCTGCGCTCGGGAGGCCTGCATCAGTAGTTCTGTGAGTGCTTCGGGGATGCAGGGAAAGACAAACGCAATCAGTGGATTAGCAACCCAATCACCTTCAAGCTCACGCGGTATCCCCTAAAGAGGGAGAGAGACTCATTGACCTGTCAGACAAGGCGCGAGGGCAGAGATCTGTCCCGACCGCGGGCAGGGTGCTGGGCTGGGGCTCCGACCGAGATCGAGCGCGGTGGCTTCACGGCATCGGCACGCCTCCCCTTCCAGGCTCCGTTTCCGTCCAGTTACCTGTGAGCCCGGAGCGTCTGCCACAGCGCAGGGCTGTTAATCAACTTTGCTCCAGGCCCGCTGATGGAGGTGTCGTGGCTCTGCGGCTCTGCTCTATACTCACTCGCATAGTTTGGCTGCGCACTGCCAAGTTACAAGCAAGTCTTTCACCGCTAATAAGGTAGTGCCAGGCGATCCATTTCAGCAGCTTTCTTCTACGAGGCATTTGTACCGTCACGGTTCGTACTTTGAATGCGTAACTGCTCTAAAGGTTAAATGAGGTGGCGTGCGTTAGAAGTCCCTGAGCCTGGCTGTCTCGCTTGGCTGGATCAAGGTGCGTGGGGGGAGAAGCACCCAGAAGTTTGGTGTAAATCCGACCTGCAGTGCAGAATACCCTGTACAAATTATAATTATAATTATAATAGGACTTCTGAGCTGTCACAAGTCAATTCCCCTACATATTTATACAAAAGGGTCTTGTAACTCTTGTCACAAAACTCTTTGTAAATTTGTAAAAAAAAAAAATGTTGTTGCTATTATTAGAATTATGTATTGTGTTTGCAAGCAAAATGCCTTCATTTGCGTGCGTGTGCATGACCAACCCATGAAATGTTCACTTTTGATGTTTCTCTATTTAATCGAATCACAGCGTGCTTTGCGTGCTTGGTGAGCGGAAATTAAGCAAGTGTTACTTTTTTCTATTTTTTAAACAACACACTGAGCTTGGATGTCACTAAGATTAATGGCACACATTTAAGACATTACACAACTTGACACATGCTTAATTCCATGCTTAATATAACTACAGGCTTAAAAAAACATACACTTGCATGGTCACATTGTACAATAGGCAATTGAATAGAACAATGTAGTATATGTGTATTCTGTACTCATATTTCATATAAAAGGTATTTTGCATCATGCATAAATAAAGTATATTATCAGAATAAAGCATATTCATTTGTAATCATCTGCTTAATTTCATTGGGGCTTGGGGTAGCTGCATGTTAATAGCTGCATGTTAATGACTTTGCAGCAAAATGATTGTGACCATCAGAGAAAGCAAGTGGTGCATTAACATCATCTGTTTTATACACTCAGTGAGCACTTTATTAGGTAGACCTGTACACCAGTTTGTTAATGCAAATATATAATCAGCAAATAATGTGGCAGTGACTAAATATATTGAAACATGCAGACATGGTCAAGAGGTTCAGTTGTTATTCAGACCAAATGTCAGAATGGGGAAGATATGTAATTTAAGTGACTATAAATTATAGTCACTTAAATTGTAATCATACTACAGTGGAATGATTATTGGTGCCAGATAGGGTGGTTTGAGTATCTCAGAAACTACAGATCTCCTGGGATTTTCACACACAGCGGTCTCTAGATTTTGCAGAGACTGGTGCGAAAAGCAAAAAGCATTGAGCGAATGGCAGTTCTCCAGGCAAAAACGCCTTATTAATGAGAGACGTCAGAGGAGAAGGGTCAGGCTGGTCAAAGCTGACAGGAAGGTGACAGTGATGCAAATAACCACACATTACTACAGTGGCATATGCGGAAGAGCATTTCTGAACACACAACACATCAAAACTCTAAGACTAAGTCTAATAAATACCTAATAATGTGCTTAGTGAGTGTATATACGAATGTAAACAATGTAAACAATAACTAACTTTTTTAGGAGTATACAAGCAACTTTACTGCAACTTAGACTATGGTTCTGTTAAACATTTCATGATTGGATATTGATGGCCTATAAGCAACCAGTGAAGCAGTGCAACCTAAAAAAGTATGGTTCTGTGAAATTACAGTATCACCCCTGGGATGGTTATGGACTTAATGTCAGGCTGAATTTCAACCAACCCAGTCATGATGCGCTCTTCACAGACCCACGTTTTATTTGTCAAGCTCTATGCTTCATAATCAGAATGAAGAGTTGCTATATTGTGAAGCAGTTGTGCTAGAGTGGTGGAGTAAAAAAGGTTTATAACACATAGCATCAGCCTCTCTGGACTTGAGGGCTGACCATTTTGTTTTCTAAGAGGGAAACATTTGTATTACCCACAAGCAGTGTATTTTGTTACCACAGAACACACACACACATGCACACATACACAAATGCACAAGCGCACACACTCACACACGCACACAGGCATGCACAGGCACATACACAAGCATACGGATATGCACTTGCATACACAAACACATGTGCACACATACACAGTTCAGATACACACACACACACACACACACACACACACACACGCACACACATAGGTGAACACACAACATTGAGTTAGAGCAGTTTCACCTTCTCTGCAGGAAAGCTAGTGATGATGTTTTAGCTGGATATTTTGCCCCTCTTTCAAAGGAAATAATAATGAAATATATATATAAGAACTCTCCAAAGCGATTGGACAAAGTTATGCTACGTATTATCGATCGGAGGGCAGTAATTCCAGCACACCGCGGTACTACAGCAATCATGTGTTCTCTTTCCAAGTTTTCATGATGCAGGGGATAGGGTTGAAACACTGAAACAATGATTGCATAACTACTCTCATATTCAGAAACCTGAGTTCAAAAGTGGTATTTAGTAAACTGGTATGTCTCTTGAGATTACCAAGGAGAGTATAATAGTGTACACTGTTTTTGCAGCAGTAGTTTCAGTCTTAAATCATAATGTTCAAGCAGCTTTAAGCACACTTTGAAACACAAGTGTGCTCTTGTTTTTTACTTTAATTCTTTGTACTTTTTTGTACCCCTATGTTTTCTTTCCTCCTGTTTAGGGAATTGTGTTCCACTGCAGCACTGTCAAATACAGCTTCTTTGAAGCAGCTTCTGTCACAATCTTTGCTTCACAAGGTGTCCACAAGGTGATTTGTCCAATCAGTGCATTGTAGAATTTTCATAAGCGTCTGGTGCCACCACTTGCAGTTCCCTGTCCAGCCAGAGGAGTCACTGTTGCACAATGAGACAGCCCTCCTGGATGAAACCCTCACTGCGTTGGTGACAATACAACCGATTATCCAAAGCCCCACAGAGGCTCTCCTATGGCTACATGCAGCCACAGGGTGCTTCACTCGACTATAAACACACGGTATCCAAGAATATACCTTTTAATAGTCCACTGGTTCACTCTCACGGCACTATAGCATCTGTTCTGGCCATTGAATAATGTTATGTCTAAACCTAATGACAAATATTGAGCACGGTAAAGAAAGAGGGGGTGCTGTACTCTAGAGATAGTAGAAATTGTATTAAATGGAGTAGAATTATATGGAGACTAGAGGTTTTCTGCCAATGCATAAATTGTTATGAATAGGAGAGATGTTGCTTTTCACATTGTTCTGTAAAGAGGCAGTTCTTTTCCTGCCACAAAACCTGCATCATATTGAAAAATTTCATTCAGTGGCGTAGACTTTGAAGTGGGTTTCGCGCATTACGTGGAAAAAAAATGTATTACAAAAAACCATAGGGGAGAAACCTAGACCACAAGGGAAATTAAATAAGAAATATAATTAATAAAGACTATTTTTGAGAATATTTTCACCGATATATGTAATTCATCATCCAGGACGCATTATAATTATAAATAAATAATTAAATAAATAAACAAACAAATAAATGAATAAATAACCTTCCTGCCAGGTCTCAGGAGAAACAGGGAACATTACATTTTTCCATCTTCTCTTAGATCAATGGCGGCCGTAAGAAGCCAAGCGATGCCCCAGAGCGTCACATCTAGCTGAGCCAGAGTCCTACAGAGGGTGGGCCCATCTGCTCTGTGAGGGAGTTATGCAAATGCGACTTCAGAGAGGAGAGTTCTGCTCACTAGCTTCGCAAGTGAGCTCCCCGGGACGCACTGCTTACAGTGGAAGGCTCCGGAAGATTCTTTACTACCAGGTGGCAGGCAAGCCCTTCTAATTCACCACAGCGCTGTATATAATGCGCCCGAGCTCCTAAAATAGTCACCATATAACCTGCTGATTTTTTTACAGCAACAAGCTCCAGGCATGCATGTGTGAGATGTTTCTCAGCATCTGGCTACATTTTCTCGTGTCAATATAATGAGTTTTTTTTCAGGATCATTTCTCTCATGTCCATTTTTTTTCTCTGCTACAAAGAGCCGACCGGGTCCGTGTTTGAAGCACATCTTTTCAGAAGAGCTCATAGTGTGCAGAGAGTGAATCGATGGAGGAGGAATGCTCGCCGGAAGGGAACCTTTTTGTGCTAAAGACCCTGCATAAAAGGGTTAGAATGAAATTTTGAACGGCGAGATTTCACATTTTCTGTATCGGTCCAAAACACAAAATAAGGCAAAACACAAACTGGGCCTCTGCGAATATTATTTATTTTGGGTCAAATTTTATGGAGCTTTCACTTACTGAACAATACCTTCAGCTGTAAGTTTTTAGAGTAAAACCTTGGCCTGCAAGGATCCAGACCGAAAGTTCAAATTACTTTAGGATAACTCCGCTGAGGGGAATCATTCTTCATGAACTACCAGCTGAATTTACAATCTGTTAAGTTCAGGCTGGCTTCAGGCGTCTTTCAATCGGCACAGACATCTATTTGGATCAGAAGATGGTTCATACTGTACTTTAAAAAACATCACTGCTTGCATATGCAAATCAAATTTCAGATGACAGACAAAGGTTATCTGCATATCTATTTATTTTTTTTGGCATGCTGGCGCTATTGGTAGTTTATATGCAGAAGGGGAGTGTGGATTTTATTTGAAGGTTCTGTGGTTGTGTTCAGAACAGATGGAAGACACAGGAGGCTTGTGGATGTGTGTGTGTGTGTGTGTGTGTGTGTGTTGTGTGGGAGTGGGTGGTGGAGGGAGCCGGGGGGGTGACGGGGGGGGGGTCACAGTCCAGTCACTTTTCTCTTCACAGTGGGCCTCCTCCAGGCATGTTTGGTGCCAGGGATACTTCCTGGATGGGTTCCTTAAAATACATGTAAAATAATAATAAAATAAAGTAGACTGAATCAGACTGAATATTTAATAGTTTGAGGATCTTAATATCTGTTTCTTAAAAAAAGAAATACAGAAATAAATAAAAATAGCCTCACCCTTAAATGTACACAGTAAAATGTTCAGAGTTAAATCAACTCTTTAGAGTCTGTTGGATCGCCCCCTCGTCAGAGTCACATGAGACTAGAGTTGATTTACCTCACATTTCACATTTTACCCTGTATCAACATGTTTTTCTCTTGTTCAAACAGAGGTCTTTACCTTCAATAGTTTTGTGACATTACAATAGCGTGTTAATCAGTCACTGGTTTTGGAGCTCTTTTGTAGAATGTGATTTGATCATCAGAAAAGTCCCGTGTAGGTTGTAGGTTAAAAATGAAATGCTGGTCAATAAGCCAGAGTCATCTTGATCAAGCAATTATGATTTGCCATCATGACATGAACACCTCCGGACAAGACTGCTTACATAACTGCGCTGTGTGTGCCGTGCCCATTCAACATGTGAGTCATCGGAGACCACTGTGACACGTCTGAGTCTCCATCCTCGGCTTAGCTGCCTTAGTGTGTCCCTTTGCTCTGCTTTCCCTCCCTCCCATTCGCAATGAGTCACGCGCTGTACACACAGTGAGCCCTTTATTAGGTATTGATTAGACTTATTAAGTCTTCTGCTGCTGTAGCCTATCCACTTAGAGGTTTGATGCGTTATGTGTTCAGGGATGCTCGTCTCCATACCACTGTTGTAATGTGTGGTTATTTCTGTTATTGCCATCTTCCTGTCAGCTTTGAGCGTCTTCTCTGACCTCTCTCATTAACAACGTGTTTCCGCTCGCAGAACTGCTGCTCACTGGATGTTTTTAGTTTTTCGCACCATTCTCTACAAACTCTAGAGACTGCTGTGCGTGGAAATCCCAAGAGATCAGCAGTTTCTGATATACTCAAACCACCCTGTCTGGCACCAACAATCATTCCACGGTTAAAGATCACATTTCTTCACCATTCCGACATTTGGTTTGAAAAACAGCTGAGCCTATTGACCACATCTGCATGCTTTAATGCATTTAGCTGCTGCCTCGTGATTGGCTGATTAAATATTTGTGTTTAATAGCTGGTGTACAGGTCTACCTAATAAAGTGATAAGTGAGTGCATGCACTAATGCATTTTAAAATGAGGCGAATATTGAAATTCTGAAAACTGGTTCACCCTATTCAATGGCGAATAATTCAGAAAGTCCATTCCAATTCAAATGCTTTATTGACAGTGGAAATTGCTATAGAGCTAAAAGGGGGGGGTGGGGGGTGGGGGGTGATTTGTGATTGGCTAATGCCGTGATGACATTTCATTCTGGAGCTGTGGAACTGCTGTGCCGATCATGCGTGTTCAGTCCGGGCATTGACACCAGAGTCTCCTCAGGGAGACTGACGCCCCTGTCACTGAACGGATCGCTGTGCTTAAATTCTGCCGAAGGTGCGCCTTATGGGCGAGAGAGGGAACATATATCCTCAGTCAACTCAAGGGAATGCTGTTTTTCCCCACCAAAAACACAAAACAAGCCAGTGGATGTGAGCTGCTTCTCATGCATATCCTGCAGCAACAGTTCATTTCATTATTTAGAAGTTGAGACCTGCACTGGTAACACTTTACAATAAAGTTCCATGAATTGGCAGAAGCTAATATAGTTGTTAACCAAGTAGTACTGATAAATTAATTTATACAACTTTGTGAATGTATTCGTACATCACTAATTATTGTTAACAGCTTCATTAGTTCTTGCCAATTCATATTGGAATCCTAAATTAATGTATTTGTTAATGGTTAACTAATTATAAGTTCATTGTATAGTTTGCTAATGTATAAATATAATGTATTCAAATAGTTAGTTGTTAACAAATGCATTAAATAATGAAAAGTTAATTTAATGTTTATTCATGTATTTACCCATCATCAATTCATGTTAACAACTGTGACCCCTGAATTACCACTTCTCCATCCTACAGCAGGTCATAGCAGGTCTTTGATTCAGTATTTTACTGTAAAGGGATGAGAAGCAGTGGGTAATAGGGGGTAGAGGACTACTGTATTTCTTTAGAGTATCATTCCTAAGTGGAGACAGGTGGGGGAGACGAGGTATCTCTGCACTATCTACTAGCCACTGAGGGCTTATACTTCACAAACTACCAGCTGAATTTACAATCTGCTAAATTGAAGCTGGCTTCCAGCATCTTGCGATTTATACAGCAATCTATTTGTTTTAGTGTGCAGTTCATACTACACTATACTTTTTAAAAGACAAAGTATCATTCCAAAGCAGGGGTGGAGAAGGGAGGCTTAGAGACAGGGCACCGTGACACTATCAACACTATAAACACATCAAGCACAATCAAAGGGCTTCGCACTCATATATATTTCATATTTATATATTTATATAAGGCTTATGCGATCTGTAGACTGTAACTCTTCGCTGCAGTGGAGGCTGCACTGTCCGACACTGCAGCTGCGACAGGACCTTCCAATCACACCCAGCTGCCAAGTTAACTGCACCTGTCATAACGCTCTGCATATTGAGTGATTACCCGGCATCAAATTATCCATGGTGCACCATACCCTGCTGTATGCAGAATATCAATAAGCATTGCCCGAGCTTTTTAGGACACCGCCGTCCAACAGGGAGGGGGAACGAGGGCGGCGAGAGAAGGGAATCTTTACTGGAGACGCTCCAGACATTCCTTGCAGGGGTCACCGCCCTTGAGATAGAATACACGACAAATGGAGTGGGGAGTGAACTTCCTCACTGGAGACAGAATGGTACCAATCCAGATTAAAGATCTCATATACACAATCAATACAACATAGGCAAGCTATTTGTTAGTCATTAATAGTTAATTAGGTCCTTTGATGAATCGTTCGATACTCACCTTTGACTCCCTATGTGATCTATTAGCAAAAGAAGATTCCCATAATGCACGAGGCCCCGGCAGCTTAAAATGTGATTAAAGTGGAAGTGGGGAAATGCTGTGTGATTGACATGGACATCTCGCTTGTTTGCTGATATTCCCAGTGACTGATGCGTGTTTGGACCCAGGGGCATAAGCTGCCCTTAAAAAGTCACGTGAAATTCACATTTTCATATGTAAAAAATAACAATTTGTTTTCTGCTCTGGTGTTATGATATCGGACTGATAAAAATAGCTACTGTCTGCTTTTCGGCACTCTTATCTCTAATGCACCATAGTCTGTCATTACCTGGTTGCGAGATTTTTAAATTCTTTAGTTACCTCTTTGATGAGGGTTCAAATAAAGGTTGGAGTTTGCAAAATCAATCAGAACTGAGGTCACTTTATTCTCATGAGCACAGCAATTGCCATAAATCACTGCTGTGGTAAACATAATTATCTCACAAACCCCCCCCCCCCACACACACACCCTCACCCTTCCCCAACCAAGAACATCTGCGAGTACAGCAATCAAGATGGACAAACCCCTGGTCAAATAAACTGATTACTTCAGAGAAGAATACAGTCTGAATTTCACATGTATCTGCAATACCATTAGCAAATAAGTGAAGACCTCTATATACAATATTATTTTAAAGACATGGTGCTGTACAGTGAACAACCCTAGAATTTTTTGAATGGTTTTCCAGCATTTAATCGTCCTAGTGACGCTAAATACGCTTACAATTCCGCAGTACTACATGATGAACAAATTAAAGTTGTCCTTTCATAATGTAATATGTAGGAAATCAGGACTTATGAGTGTCTGTCTTTCTTTAACTTTCTTTTACAGTATTTATTCTTTTGTGAATGCCTGTAGCCACACAGATATTTTCTCAGCGAGAGTGCTGTCATCATTGAGGGGAGCTTTAATGGATACATGGTTAAATCTGCAAGCATTCTGGAAGAGTTCTGGAACTAATGCAGCAGTGTTTGTCCTCCGGTCCTGCCGCGTACGGCAGAATGGGCTTTTTATTCACTCTCTCCCTCAGGCCTAATCCTGTCTGACAGGGGTTCAGGTGAGCAACGGACACTGCACAACGTGCGACTGGGGCAGAGGGAACCGACAGGTGAAAGTTGGGGCAGGAAAGGTTGGCCGAATCATTGCACTTGGCTTTGTTCCGTCTCGAGTGGCTGGACCTGGAGCCTGCAGTGTCTGAAGCCTTGTCAAGTGAAAGAATCTCCACCTCAGACACAGGCTTTCTGCTCCTCTGGTATTTATTATAAAAATGTGGAGCACTGCTGGCCAGTATTCAATTAGCATTTGTCCTTAACCTAACTTTTTAAAAAAACATACTTTTGGGTTGTAGCTGCATGTTTATGAGCTCAGTTCAAAGCAAACTTTATACACTTTTTAAAAATTCTAAGTAGTCAAGATGATAATGCAATGGCGCTTCCCTCTGTTTTAAGGTTAGGACATTGGCTAATCTAAACTATGTCTACAAACCACTATAAACTGAAAGAGTGACAGATGAGGTGTTCCGATACACCGCATTAGAATTCAATGCATAGTGGCAGGAGTCTGTTATGGTTAAAGTCACCTTTGGGATACTGGCAGATCTGATAATAAATTAAGAAATGTGCGTCTTTCCCTCAGCTTTTGGCAGATATCTAAAACAACCACAACTCTCTCTGCAGGCCTTTAGTTTAGTTAAACAATTTCCATAGCTTGCGAGGCGTGGGAGGCGGTGGCGAATACAATGCATAAATACTGATAACATATGTTGTTACTTAATGCATTGTTTATGCTGAAGCAGGTAGACAGGAAACAGAGTGTACGCATAAAAGTTTAATGTGAAACTAAACTTGGGGGAGACACAATTGTTTATTGATGCATAAAAGTGTAGGCCGCACAGGGAGATTTTCTGACTGTGTCAAAAAGATTGCGCTTTGAGCCTTGGCATAGTTGACGACAGTATGTCATCGGTCAACCACGGCTGGGTGACAGGGCCCGCATGGGTGATTTAAATGAAGCTAGGGCTCTCTTGGGTTACTGCTGTTTTCCTCCAAGAAATGAGGCAGGCATTGGGAGAATTTGGTTGGAGACTACACAACCATAACTGGTTATGTGAAAAATAGCACAACAGTACATGAAATGAAATAAATCTGCTGTATGTAATTTGTGCCATGAAGTGTAAGTGGAAGTGCATTTCCAACACTTACAGTTAGAGAATTTGGAAGGAAGAAAAGTGTTTTTTTTTTCTGCACACATGATAGGTACATAAATACGTAGACAGACAGATGGATAAGGGCAGCCTGTAGCATACACGCTAACGTACATGACTGGGACCCGGAAGGTTGGTGGTTCAAGCCCAGGTGTAGCCACGATAAGGCCCTTAACCCTGCATTGCTCCAGGAGGAATTTCCCCAGGAGGAATTGCCCCCTGCTTAGTCTAATCAACTGCAAGTCACTTTGGATAGAAGCACCAGTGAAATAAATGTAATCAATCAATACTGGAAACAGGCAGGAAGTACTGGCCATTTCTAAGGACTTTTTCCATTCACAATCTTCCATCCAGTTTTACTCCGTTGGAAGGAAGCCACAGTGAAATAAACTATTTTCAGCGTCACTGCTGATTCATAACGTACTCTTTCGCATATATCCAGAAACTTTAATTATTTTGGATTTAATACCAATGATTTAGAAGACAGTGTTCAGATTAACACCATTAAGATGAGTGGGGATATAAAACACTGAGAACTTGTCATCTGTATGCTTTTAAACATAGGGGGGACTTAAAATCCTTAGTTTAACTGGAAAATTGTTAATCTGTTGTGCATTAGCTTCAAAATGTTTGCTCTGTTTATAAGAAGAAATGGCATACTTTTAACCAGGGATATTCCCATGAGGTACAGTATAACCATTGGCCCTGCCTGACTATACATAATGTTTATGTATTTTTCATAAAACAACTGTGTGAATTTCTTATTGGGGTCAGATGGCGAAATGGTAATATTCAGTTTCGAGACTGCAACAGCTCAACTAAATCAACATGCTCAGTAAGTCTTGAAAATGTACTTTGTTCAAACTCTCTCACTGTGATTTAATAAATAACCTTTTAAAACAATATATATTTTTTTCTCCATTACAAATGCAGTTTGGCAAGTTCAGCGATCACACTATTTTTTTCCCCCAACCATAGGGGAAGAAATACTATGAATAAATGTTTTTGTTTAGTTGAAAGCCAACTTTAAGGACAAATGTTGATTAAGTGCATTCCCATGTTTGTCTTTTTACTTCAAGCATCTTGCACATTGGGGGACAGGTTTATTTCTCCAGTGAATCTTGGAGTAGGGTTGCATTCGGTTATATACATAACTAATTAATCACAATAAATTAGGAGGCCCATGACCCCATGAAACTAATTCTCATAAATTATTCTCATATAAATACCACTGTACGGATACAGATCATGTACAATATGTAGAAAACAGCTTGCGAGAGATACAGCGCTGTCGTGTGCCATTCGAGATTGTGTTTGTTACATCTGTGTCGCAGTCACCCTTAAACTTTGGCCTATTTGCAAATGGCACTTTGACTTGAAAGGAGGATGAAAGCCCTCTAATGACCTGATGTAGTGGTAGCATAGCTTTAATCAACAGCCTTAATTACCAGATAATGTCAGATTAATGAACCCACAAGCGCCGGGCCCCATTTGCGCTGGCCTCATTAGGCCTTCCGGTGCTGCGATTCGGCAGCGATTGCCTCAGGCCCACTTAGTGAGTCAACAATCTGGAACTCTCCCTCTTACAAATACACAATCTGTAAGTTTCCGCACGCAGAGTGACAGCCGACAGCGGAAACGAGCGCGAGGGCCTATCGTTATGTAATCCGCGGCCCCCGTCGCAGGCGGGCAGATGGCGGAGGCAGGGAAAGATGGACCGACGGAGGGGCCACGGACTTACCCCGTGTGCATATGTCCAGGAAGGGCCGAGCAGACCTGCACTGCTGCGAATAATTTATATTTAGTGTTGGGCATGCTGGGTGCACTTGGTTGTGAAAGTCACTTGTGTCATTGTAATTGGTGGCACAGTCCAGCGCATGGTGATTAACTCTGCTACAGAACGCAGGGAACACAAAGGGAAAGCGGGCCAAAGCCGCCACCTGGGAACGCGAGATGGCCGCCTCGCAGCCGTCCTCTCCCTGACATTCCCTCCCCTCGTCTTTCTGGAGGTCACGTTCCGCTCGTGCGCAATTTGCATTCGCCGTGTTTATTTAAGTCCCGGATGGACGAGGAGGCCGTAAACAATGACTTTTCAAAGCTATCTGCGATAGCTACAAGTATTTTTGTCAGCACCTGAATCGCATGCTCACAGTGTTTCTGAAATCAATACACATTTTTTTTTAAACATACAGTGGTATTTCAGTCTGTAGTGGAAGGACTGAAACTAAACCCTTTGTATACATCTTTTAATTTAGAAGGGGGGGGGGGGGGGGGGGGGGGGCTAGCTAGAAAAGGTAGAAAAAAGCAAGCCTGCTGATGTGCAATTATTTTTAAAAGGCAAGTGGAGCAGTATTCTGCATGGCATATTTGTCTGTTTGACTCCACAATCTTTACCTATTGGGGTCACATGGCAACCTTGATTTACAGTAGTATTAAGTAGTCATCATATAGTTGCTGTTGAAATTCAACATCCCCTGATTGTTTGGTTGCTAAAACGTCAAGATGTATATTGCTGTTGCAATTAATTAATTGATGTCTCATCTCAGGGAGTGGCCACTCCATCAACCAAGTGGATTACATGTATTTGTAGCAGGAATGACCCCGATATTTGCAAGCCACCATTGGTGGTGATTTTCAGAAAAAAAGAAAAAGAAAAAAAAGATATGTTTATGAAAGCAACTTGTTGTGCGAGGAGACTTTCTGATAATAATCACATTCTATCTAATCCTTCTGTGCACTGACATTTTTGTGGATTTATGAATTTTGTCCTACCTGATTTCTTTCTCAAAAGATTCTCAAATTTGACACATGTCATTGTGTTATCGTATCTGCCAGTGTAATCACACTTGCTACCCGATAAAAGGGACACTAGTTGGCCATGTCACTGGGGCTGGCATTGAAAGGCACAATTTTAAAAAATATATAAATAAATCACAAAAATAGAAATTTGCTCCATAATTGCATTCTGCATGCAGACTTGTTTTACCTCATGAAGCACATTTGCATGATGACATCTAACAAACTACTGTGCTCAGCATGGGGAGAGATTGAACAATCATCGGAGATTCAGTCAAAACAGTCCAAGCATATCAGGCTGCAGGCTGGAGGTTGAGCTCTCTGGAACAAGAAGAGCAAACAAACTTCTCTGACAAATATCGGTAATCCTGTAGCACAGTAAGCGCATCATCCCCATCCTCGAGTAAAAAATACAAACTTCAGCTGAACCTAGAACGGGCTATGGTCTTTGCCTGCGGAACGAAACAGTAGCATTTTCGAGACTGTTACGCTTCAGGAACATTTTTTTTATTTTATGGCCAAAAAGGTTGCTGTTTTACAAATGTGCGATGCCTCCGTCTAAATAAAAGACTTCCTTTGAGGGACTTACAAGGAATCTCTCGTCTCTCTCACATTCTCGAGTGAATATTTATGAGGAAAACAATGAAAACAAACACCTTTGGCTTAGCACATTTTCATCGCCGTAACCCCATTTTATATCAGTGATCATCTAAATACATTCAGAAAATATAGTATTATTATTCAGTATGCTTATAAATAAGGAGCACGCCTGCTTTTCAATAATAAACAGCAAGTGAAATTGTGGAATGTGTTTGACCTGTTGATGGGGGTTGCATATTTGACAAAAACATCAATCAATGGACCTCAATGAATATATTAGTATACAAGATGTTATTATTGTGATTATTGTAGTTATTTTTTACAATATTCTCGACCCGTTGCTATCTGAGGTGAGCACAAGCAGAGAAAGAGGTAGGGGAGGGGGGGGGAGTGCAAACACTTTCAGAATAAAAAGTGTTGTATACTTTAGTAAGCAAAATACTGACAGTTCAATGAGAGGTCTTGTGATCAGATCTCAGCTTGGATTTAATTATCCCGTGCAATATGTGAACAAACTGAAAAGACATTCCCGAGCTTTTGAAATGGCTTTCGTGCTGAGATTGTGTTCTTTTGAATTATGTGTAAAAAATTAATCAGGAGGCAGCCACGGGGTGCTCTTAGTGTTATGCTCCTGTTTGCATCCTCTGTTTTAGTCGAGAGGAGGGTATAGGCATGCGAACATAGCCAGCACAACTCCACACATTGCAACTGGCTTGTCAATTTCCGTACGCAACAGCCTACGTTCAACCACAATTGTCATCAGCTGCCACCTCATATCTGTGACATTGTTTTGGTGAATACTTTTTGAGATGCTCCATTATGTCCAGGCTACAAGCAATTTGCAGTCACAATGTGTGCTAGACCACCTCGCCAAGCGGTTTGTCAGATCCGAATCCAATGCAGGCGACATCCGATTTGGGTGTGTCCACACCTGTCACTTAATGCAGTCTCATGTGATCTGATACTATAAAAACCGCACAGAGTTGGATTGAAAAGAGCCCTGTTGCCACAGCCTCAGTGTTACAGACTGGTTCTGATCCAATGTAGAGCACATTGAAACCAACAAAATCCAAGCCAATTGTGTTCCAGTTGGAGGATCTTGGAGGATCGGTGGTGACATTTATGGAAGGGCACATGCAGCAGGTCTTGAGGGGCTTGGGGGAGGGGGGCTCTTTCTTACTCTGGGGCGGGGCGGGTTGGGGGGGGGGGGTGTGTGGGGGGGGGGGGGGGCAGAGTACTCAGATCCATCCTGCAGCCCTGACCTTCCTTCACTAGTCACCCTCACCCTTCCCAACAACAAGCTCAACTCCAAAAAAAAAAAAAAAAAAACATTTGTGTAAAGCACAGCTAGATACTGGCTCTGAGCGAGGTCTGAATATGTGAGAATGGCCTGGGCTTAAGAGTTGGGTGTAGGGAGTAGAATAATGCAGTGGAAAGTGCAATAAAGTTGGCGGTGCGGGTGTGGAGAAGTGTAATAACGCTGGCCGTGTGGATGTTGCCTCCAGGGTGTCGTGGTCAGCTGCGCTCCACTGGCAGACGGTTTGTCACCGCGCTCGCTCTCCGCCCGGCCTGGGCCCACATCGATCACACCAGAATCACAGCCACAGTCCCTGACCGAGAGCCCAGGGAAGAAGCCCATTAACGCGGCAAGACCGGTTTAATATTCTACACTGCGAACACACATTTGCATGCATGCGCACACGGACAAGGCAAGGCTTACTCAGGTGCGAATAAATATAAAGATATTTCTGTAGTCAAGTAGCTTTTTGTTTTCCACTTATGCCATTCCCTGTGGGGGGGAAATCATACTTGGTGTTTCACATCTTGAAAATGGCTTCAGGGGAGAAGAGGCTTGGCTAAACTACGAGCAGGAGGGCTAGTTCATTATCAGTCACGTTTATCCCCATCTCTTTCCACATAAAGTATCTGTATATCTTGGATATAACGAAACATAAGAAAGCACAATGTGCCTTAATCCATAGATTTAATCACAGCACAATGTAAAAGCACTTTGAATGACCTTTGTATATGACATGTGCTAAATAAATAAACTTGGTGGATTCCTTTCAATGATCAGGACCCCGGTGCCTCCCCTTGGCACAGATTTAACTTTTGGGACTGCAGGGAATTATTATTGTCTCAAAGACATGATAAAAATTGAGCAGTATCATTGCTGCTCTATTTTCTCTTTTACTTGAGCATTGTTGTGCTCTGGATAAATTAGGTTTTGCATTCATTCCTCCGCCTGCAGCCGTCAGTGTGATTTTCCTGGGGAGGGTTGTGTGGTGGCGAGAATCCTTGAAAGAGCACCAGCTGTTTCTAATTGCATGGCAAAAATGCCGTAGCCTCTTTTGAAGAAGCAGCTGTACTGAAATTGATTCATTCAGTGCCCAACACTGGGATTTTAAGAGCTTCCTACAGGCGACTGCACTTTCTGTGGGTTTAAAGACTCCATTTTGTTTCTAGGCACTTGAAGGAAATTCATGTAAGTCATGTCAGTAGAAATCTGTATCAACGTTTACCTTAAATGAGTGTCTTTCCTTTTCACCGACATTCTAAAATGAAAAGCTAGTGCCAGTTTAAGCTGTCAACTGGCTTTGTCAGGTCTCCACACGCATGTTCCCACAAGTATCTGTGGAAAATAACAAAAATAAATAAATGGTGATGAAGATAATGATGATAAGTATTATCATAAAACCTTTATTTGTATCAAAGCTTCATCCACAGTGGAAAAAGATATGGTAGCACCCAAACAGCCTGTCCAAGAGATCATAGGAACCTCATCTTCCAGTGCATTCCAAGATATAAAAATAAAATACTTTCCATGCCATTGGTCGTAGTGGCACGGAAGCCCTGCGTAGTTCATACTGGAAAATGAAATGGCCTCACTGCTGATGAATACTCTATTGTACTGGGGCCATACACCAGGGCTGTTAACTGGGAGGGGAGCCTTGGTCTGATTCAAGAGAAGGAGCTCGCCATGGCTTGTTACACAAACCAATAACGTCTTCCCTGGGATACTGGCTAACTGTGTAGTAGCTTCACACTTCAAGTGCCGAATAATGATTGCAGTGATTACATTTTATAGCAGGCATTGAACAGGGGAATCCTTATTATTGCCTCATGTGGAAATGATTTGAACAGAGGGCACAGGAGTCCTGGTATCACCGGGTGGGGGGAATAGACGGATGATGTAGAGCAGAGATGGAGATCTAGGTTCCCGTAGGTTCTCACTCCAACCTTAACAAAGCACACCTCATCCAACAGCTAAAGATCCTGTTGAGCTGCTAATTAGTAGAATCAGGTGTGCCAAATTTGGCTTGCAATGAAAACCTACAGGACAGTAGATCCAGCAGGAACAGGGTTGGTGACACCTGATGAAGAGGTTCAAAGAAGCTAGCCTTTACTGTATGTGAGTTGTGTCTTCCGTGCAGAGAACAATTTCCACGGAAAATAACATGGACATAAACACACAACATATTCTGTTCACACCTAACCAGACATCTTCATTACCCCCCCCCCGCACCTCCCCAGAACCTGGCGTGAAATGGAACCTTGCACGTGTGCAGCGTGGAAGACCAAAATGGGGGTATTAGTGTCATAAATCGTCAAATTTGATTCAGCCTTCCCGGCTTATCATATTCACTCCAGTGACCTGTCGGATCCCTTAAGCCGTTGGAAAGAGCTCCACCTCAATTTATTTCCCTTTTTTTATTATTATTATAAGATCAATGGTCACTGCTCTAGAGGATGGGGCCACAAGGCCACTTTCTGCTTGGGTTAACCTTTTTAGAAGCCTGCAATCTGTCACCCTGCCAGCACTCCACGCGAGGTTACTATGAGCCCACCGATTGTCCTTCGCCAGTAATAGAGGCAAAGCGAAGCTAATATCGATCGGGGTCCGAGTCAACTCAGAAAGGGAGAGAACGAGTCCCACCAGTGAATGCCCTGCAACCCACCCCGCGGCCTTCCGCTCCATAGAAACGGAGATGCTTTGTCTTGAAGTGTAGCGGCACATAAAAATCCATAGGTCGCGTAGCAGACGCGCACTCGTCGGGTTGGGGAGTGGACGTGGCGACGTCAGGAGCTGGCGCAGTGGCAGCTGTTCCAGCCGTTCTGTCAGCATCTAACACGGTTCATCATCGATGCCTAAATGATTAAGCAGCACTGAAACGACTGCGTAATTCATCAAAACGTTTGTGTGAAGAGAATCGGCTCAATCAGGGAATCAGCTCAATGGAGAATCAGCTCCACTCGCTAACATAGCCAAAATAGTCCTGATATTGCAATTCTATCAGACATACACAGATTCTTTTTATGCAGTAAACACTTTAATCATATTTCATACCTTGAATGATAAGGTATTATTTTGCCACAATTAGCTTTGAGTACCCTCATGAGAAACCAATATGCAATATAAAAACATTTCCTATGGTGAGCAATACATTGTATAGCTCCATAGCAATACATTATTTTCTGTCATATGGAATTTTTATGATATATGGAATAATTTCATGGAGGACATTGAATTTTTATCTCAGTTTAACACGTCAATTAGCAAGCATACAGGAATGTACAATATGCTTCTAAGTTATCCAAAGGTACAGTAATGTTTGCTGAATGCTGTTACATTAATGAGGGTAAGATATCAATATAATATCACTATCCATTAATATACCGGGTATTCTCCTGTGTGACAAGTGGAGAACATGCAGCAAGATGATTTTGAATGGGAGAAGAAAAAAATAATAATAATAAAAACTTCAGTATTTTGCTTTGTTATATTTGTACCATGGCCTTAAAAGAGCTTAAAAAAGGGGAAACAACAGGAGATTATTGTTTATCAATCTGATCCATATAATATGATTTATAACCATTTACTGTGAAATTTAGGACAAGAAAACAGCAGAAAGAACTCAAGCAGCAGGTTGTCCAATGCCACATCTGTAGGTGCTGAAGAGGGCAAAGGTTGGGGGAAATAAACTACATTTACACTTAATTTCCTGCTAACTGTGCCTTTTAAATGCTCCCCTTCAACCATTTCTGCAACTCAAGGTCATACGCAAACTTATGACGAACTTTAGAAAAACAGAGGAAAACCAAAAAAGAAATAATTTGGTCATAAAAATACATAGGATTTATCTGCAATTACTGCTTAATCAAATATGTCTGTCCAGGTAAGGTAACTGCAATATATATCTCCTGTGTATCTCTGTTACCGAATACGTATATGTATCCTAATGTGTGTTTCAAATAACACGTATTGTATAGCTCTTCTAGGCAACTCTCAAGCCTTCAAGTAAGAAACAGTCTTGAGTGTATTTTTAAAGCCAGTCATTGACACTGAAACATCCCGGAGGCACACAGCCAAAGGTCTTCAACTGAACCACAAGGAAATCAAATAAACATTATTGTTCTGTTCCTCTCTGTTATTTCTTATCAATTTAAGCAGTGTGCACCTGAGAATCGATTGCGGCCTCCTGAACATATGTTTTTCTTTCAGACACACTGTGGATATCAAACTTGCTAAGATAGCCATGGCAGATCTTTTCAGACAGAACACGGTAGGATTCAATCAACACTGCTCTAAGACTTTGTCTAACAAGAAATGATCCTGTTCATTTGAAACACTGAAATCTTTGAAAGCAAGTAGATCGATACTTTCATTTATTTGAATCCAGAGACTAATTATGTACCTCCAGCCTAATTCCTCTTTGGATAAACTTGTGGAAGATATTCATGTTTTCCTATTCTATAGGTTTTTGTTTTCATGAACATCAACTTTCAAGTAAGTCAATTTAGTACCGAGTAGTACTTTACCACCTCCTGACAAACACACATACACCTGTCTGCACCTTGTTCCTAGAGTGAGGCCAGGTCCTTCACCAGGCACTCACTATCCGTTCACACCATCCCTTGCATGGACCATTGAACAAAATGGATATATTTTTCAGTACAACTGCCCCAGTCAAATATACCAGTTAAATGTGCATACAGTGTATGCCTAAATGAACAAATAGCACTTCTTCAAGTGCCACCGAAAGATTTCATGTCTCCACATGTATACCTTACTGGAGCGGTTTGCTGATAAAAAGCACAGCTGTAGGACGGAAGTTACTGCCCTGTAGTCCGTTAATATATGCTGCTAGCTGCTCTTGACAGAGCCCAGAGGCGTTTTCTTGTAAGTTGTTAATCAAATGGGCGATACAGCAAACAACTGGAGGACGGCTGCACTTTTCAATATCCGCTTTTAAAAATGAACTGCAAGCCATACAAAACGTTCTGTCTGGGTACTCTAGTTGAGCGATGAAAGAATTTCCTTATAAGCGCAGAAAAGATAAGACATAGGTTGGACGAGGTAGAATATATATGAACAGCAATCATCATCCAACTACATCAAAATAAATATTTTTTCTGTTGCTTTATATACATAGTATATTTTTGCTTTTTTATGGGAGGTTATTGTGTATAATTACAAAAGACAATGCAAGGGATTATAGATATGCTTTATAGACACCTGTTAACGATTCCAGAGTCAGTTTTAACTTCTTTGAAAAGCTATGCACAGAGCTACATTAGTAGAAATGCACACATACAATACGCACTGTAAGGGTCACTGAGGAACAGTTCACATTAATGATATTATGGCTACTGGGTGATTAAACCTCGGTTCTAAAAGTATAGCATGATGTATAACAAAATAGATAAACAATAAAAAAAACACCATTACTTTGATGTAGCACTAGTTTTATACACTTCTACTCCAGAACTGCATTATGTGACAAGACCCTGCGCATTAGTTCATTTTCAGAATATTGAGGCCAAATGTTAGCTACCTGGTAGGTGTGTACATTTTTCATTCATTTCATTTGGAAAAAAAAAAAATCACCAGGTGTGGGAAAACTTAATGGGGTGTCCCAATTCTGCAGATAAGCTAGGTCTCACAGTACTAAAACTGAAATACTATGTGCATTTCTGCGTTCTCAGCACATATTTTCCCACATTAGTTTAGCCTAAAAACAGTTTATAAGTGCTTAGATGGAACACAGACTCGACACATCTCTGCAATCCAGGACCAAGGTTACTCACCCTAGGGTGATGCTTTCATTAATCTCCTGCACAATGATTGATTTGAAAATAATAAAATGCTTTGGTCTGGTAGGTAAGCATATTTTGCACATTCAAATACCCTGTTAGTTTTTAGTAAAGATTAGCAGTAACTTTTTGCATTTTTTACTACCCTGGTAATGTATTCTGAATACCTGTCAGCAATAAAGAAACAGATTAAATCACATTTTCAAAAAGACATATAAATAAATCCCAAGTTTGTTTCTAAATGTTAAAAGGCTTAAGAGAGCCTTCAAACTGTCTGGTTAATAAGACAGTATGGACCACGCAGTGACACTTTTATAAATGGTGCGTTTTAGCACCTTCTCTTGTGATTAGACACTGCAATGACAATAAAAACAGAAGCAAACAATGTTTACTAAAGTCGAAGCCATCAACAAAGCCAGAAGATATTAACATAGATATGCATCTGAAAATATAATGATGAAGAAGTGCATTTATGATAGGGCCATAACCCTTCTGCCCCGACTGTATATCATACAACTGCTTATTACTTATACAATTTTTTTTTTGTATAAGTGCAATAGCCAAACCCATGCTAAACGTGCATGCAACCATCACATGAACCATTACATTGTGCCATACACAGAGCATTAGCATAAGGGCATTAGCATTATAGCAGACAACTCATGTATTGCTTATTATGGGCATATTGCAGAAACCAATCTGAAACCAAAAAAAAACACAAAAAAAAAACAATTGCTTTCCACAGAAGCAGACCCTGCCATTTCTTCAGACAGTCATATCCTGATTTAATTTCCATCTAAATAGGGCAGAGATCTTTCTGGACAATTTCTGAGGCTCGTGCGAGAGAGCGATATTGTCTGCTCCAAGAGTGGACATCTTGAAAGCAGCCTGCGCGCTTCCGTGTGACGCACACTCCCTTTTGTGTGACACCACACACCAAACTTCACGAAAGGGAAGCGGCTCTTTGCATCTACAAGTGCCTGACATATCCAACGCAGGTGAGAAAGGCTTCAGGATAGGCCCCCAGCTTCACGATTCACTCTCAACCACACTCCCCATTCGCTTGTCAAGTCGTCTCGTCTCCCAGCAAGAAGTACTCCCGCATTCAGGGGTGGATTACCAACAGGAAGGCTGCATTTATAATGCACGTAGCTCTACTTCCCATTTCCCCTAAACAACAAGCCAAGGCGCAAAATTAAGTCCCTGCAATTCTACTGTAGCCTCTCTGGACAAATACAATCTGTGAAGGACTAGAGCACCTAACAACCTGGGGCTTGTTCCACAAAGCAGGATTACTCAGTTACCCGAATAACTGCATAAAGTAAAACCCGGAAGACCTCTTTTTACTTCAATCCATGTTCCAGATTTTGCCATCGTCTGGATTTAACTCAGCGCAGTGATCTGGCTAACTCAATAATCCTGCATTACGAAACAGGCCCCTGATCTCCTGCAAAAGAGGGAGAAATAAAATAATGAAAAAAAATAACAATAATTAAAATACATGCATAAAATAAAAATGCGTATGTCAGAGGGCTCATTAATAACTGTCGAAACAATCTCTTTAGGATGTGTATGGTGGTCAAAGGGATCAGTTGTCTCCAGTGTAAAAGCCCTTACAGGCCACCTCCATGGAGGCTGTGTTCCTATAGAGGCCAGGCTCATTTGTGTGCAGGGCGTGTGCTCTCTCCCTGATTCCCAGCAGCCCCGCGGAGCCGCAACACAGTGGCGTATTGTACGGAGGGAAGAGGAGCGCGGGCGAGATTAGCCGGAGGAGGTGCGTGGGGCTACGCGGCCCAAGATGGCCGTCAGTCACTCCCTTGCCCCTCCCTGAAGCCACCGTGCAGATCTGCTGCTGCAACGCCAGCTAGCACAGCATGTCCTCGCAATGCTATCGGAATGTTTGGTCAGTGTTATAAGATTGCCACTACGTGGCAGCAACATTGTGAGGATGTTTTGTGTTAGCCGGGTTCCCTCACATTTTATAGAAACAAAATTAAAATGACCTGTACAGCTCATGTGTACATGCAGGCTCCGAAATAAAGTCTGAAAACGTGCCTGAGAAAAAGGCTTGTCACTGGGGTTGTACCCCATAGAGACATACATGCAGAATGGTACCCCTAACCAGCAATGCCAAATTAATTCATACATTTTTTGCTTGTGAATGGTACTTGTTAATACCCAAATAGAACATGCACTTGCATGGTCCATTTGGCAAATGTGTTCCCTAAAAACAATACTGTGCAATCACCTTGCATACTGCTTTCAAACGATAAAACAACATTCAGATCAGTGCGTAAGGGAATTTTGGTTCTGAATATTGCGATTTGATAGCTATGTTATGTTTCACTTGAATTTATTAATCTCAAACATATTTTTGAATTCAATTAAATATGAAAAAGGGCAAGCATGGCATATTAGAAAATATAACTCTTGCATATTGCACATACTGTAACATTAAAACAACACGTTTAAAATACTCAGCTACAAAATAAAAATAATAAAATAAAGCAAACCTGCAATATATCCAGCAAGATAATGCACTGCATACTTTGAATGGCACTGAAAATAGCCATATTGTGATTCCATCCATTCATGTAATAATATATATATTTTTTAAAACAACATGTAAATAATACCTGTTACAATAGACAGCCAGACTGAATCACAGCTCTTTTTAAGAATAGTGCTTTTGGACTGGGCGTGAGGGGCTAGTGCCACATTCATTTTCATTATCCAAAAAGCAACTGTGTGCAACTGCATTTTCCGAAAATCCCAAAGTGTTAAAGTGTCCTTCTGTGAACTGTCAATTATACTCCCTTCATACTGCCAGTCGTAGCCCAGTGAGCACAGCAGTCAAAGACATGCACAAAATGAACAAAATCAAGTTATCGAGATGCAGTGATGATGGCTCAACACAAGCACATTCCCAATGGATAGATGTGCATGTCAATTCATGAGAATGTACTCCTGACACAAGCTAGGTCCACTGCTTGGGACACCAAGAGAATGCACTTGTACATTTCAGGTTGATCCAAGAGACACTTTAACCCGGAAATTGAACTCCACATGAGTTCCATACAAGTAAAAAGCATTTCGCATGTTACATACATGCTACTACAGGGGCAAGAAGGGACTGCTATAGTTTTCAGAGTGGTTTGCGATTCTCATCAAAGCATAAGTGAAATTTAGCCAATCAAATATTACATCTCTGCCAGACAGAGAGAGAGAGAGAGAGAGAGAGAGAGAGAGAGAGAGAGAGAGAGAGAGAGAGAGAGAGAGCATGCAGGTACGCACGCGCGCACACAGACAGGCATACGCAGAATTATATTTTTAACATTCAGCTTGCTTCTAATTAAAAATGTCAATGCAAATCGAGTCGACCATTTACCCCATGAAAAAAATACTTAAATCCATGCATTATATGTATGACATACAATGCAGCGAGGCTCATCTTACCTTTTTAAAATGAAACATTACAACTCGTGATTTTCTACGCATAAATAAAGCGTACATTTATCAATCTCATTTAATGCAATGAACATATAATTCTATTTTACATAGATAATCTTAAAATACAGCACATATAAAATTTAAATTTATAGCAGATAGCAACGATAAAATATTTCGAGTGCAAAGGCACTTCTGGAACAAACGGGACGCCAAGTGGATGTAATCAGTAAATGTGTCTCACTCACCATCACTTGCTATATACAGGAATGCTCATTTCAAATGATACAGTTCTGTTGGACATCAGAAAACGATGCACCTTTTCGCCAGGATAAAATAAAAACATAAAGCTCTAGTATACATATTTTCTTGACAATTTGCTACATGGTGGACGCTTCAAGTAGTAAAATAATTTAAAACCGAAAGAAAAAAATAAAATATAGGCCTACCACCTTTACCGCGGATACGTTCTCTCATTTATACAGTCTCGAAAATAATAAGAATACCTAAGTTGCGTTTACTTCTTCCTTGTAATTTGTAGGTTACATAGAGATACGTGTTTAAGTAATGTCATGAAAATGCAATTGATATATTTTACAACTGGCTCATTGCAGTGTGTTTCTCCAGAACTTCGAGGTAGTCTGGTTCTGTCTTTAATTTTCCAGGGAGCAATGGGTGTTCGTTCTTTGACTGTTCGGCATAATATTTTCGTGGCGTCCCATACAGAACAGTTTTAGTTAACCTGTCTTGGTTTAAGCGCCTGGCTGTCTCGTATGGGGGAACGAAAGGTCTTTTGGGCAAGGTGCAGAAACTATAGTTCAGCATTCCTGCGGCGGAAGTTCCTTAACTCTCTCTGCAATGTTCTGATACAGCAGCTCAGGCTCCCGATTTCCACACGGTTGTTTGTCGATGAACTCCACTGTGCTTATTGTATATGCCGGACTTCGAGAGTTGTCGTCCTTTTTGGGGTCCAGGGTACCGAAGCTCAACTCCTTCAGGTTTCTATAATAGGCAACTTGATCGCTTTCTTTCTGCATGTAAATGGGGTTTTGACACATCTGACCCACGGGGGAGGGATATAGTTATACACGTGACCCTCGGCTTTGTCTGTGCTCGGTTCTGTGCCATAGGACCCGTACTGAACCTGGAAGGAGTTCAAGTCCAAATTGTTTGCATTCGATGGACGGTTTCAACCCCTTGCGTCGTTTTAGGACGAATACGAAGAGACCGGCACCAAAACATACGGAAAGTATGAACACCACTAACAGACCCAAAATCAGAACAGACAGAGGTACCTCCGCGTGAATTTCCGGAACCGGTTCCGTGGGGGTGGTTGCAGAGGTTGGAGGAGCTGTATCAACGTCGTGCTCATTGTGGGTGTCGTGGTTACAATGACCTCGGTAGGTTCCGGGCAAATAGCATCATTTCTTAAAGACCTCAGGAGCCGTCCAGCGTGTTTGGAGGGAGAGTCACACGTGATTTCATTAACAACCACGCTGGTGCTGGACAGCTCCATCCAGTTTTTCAGCGCCACAATGTCACAGGTGCAATCCCACGGGTTTTCTTGGAGATCAATTTGAATGAAAGCAGAAAGCTGGTCCAGAACTCCTCGTACTGGCAAGTAAGAAAAGTGGTTGTTCCTCAGGTTAAGTCTCGTGAGCATCGTACCCCCAAAAACGCTGTCGGGGAGAGATCTTAATAAATTGTTGTTAAGGAACAGTAACTGCAGATTTTGTAAGGAATTAAACGTTTGAGGGAATATTTCTTTGATAACATTGTACTCCAAGTATAAATACTGTAGGCTCTGCAGTCCAGCAAATAGCGACTGAGACAGACTTTCAATATAATTTCCATTCAGGTAAAGTCTGCGCAATTCGTTAGATTTTCAAACGCGCCGTCCTGAATAACTGCTATCCTGTTGTTTCCTAAGTGGAGAAGTTCAAGAGAACTATATTCTGTCAGATCTGTTCTATATATCGTTTGCAAATAATTTCCTGTCAAATGCAGTTTCTTTGGATATGATGGTTTCGGTTGAAGATCTGTAATATTGTGTAATTTCCTTTCTTGACAATTTATGTTTAATCCACTGTCTGGGTTCTGGGAGGTGCAGACACAGATGTTTGGGCACGTCATCGGCACAGGAGACCGCGTCTGGTAAACCATAATGGGCCCGAATACATGCTTATCTTTATTAGACGCTGTTACCCGGGCTGTGGGGCGATTTCTCATTTTAGGAGGGCGGGAAGCCTTCGGCGCTCTCGTTGGAGTGACGCCTGGGTGCAACGTTGGAGAGGAACCTTGATATTGCGAATCAGACGAGGGTTGCATTGCTCGATGGCTCGACTCGCCCGCATTTTTCCTGGGACAAAGATCTTGCCTTATTAATTGCGTGACGTCTTTCCCGTGTAGCCTAAAGGGTGTCTCGCACACAATATCCCCTACAAAGACCGTGATGGTATCCAGCCAGGATTTCAAAGGGATCAGATCGCAAGTACAATTCCAAGGGTTCTCCTCCAGCTGAATTTCCATAATTCCTCCAATATGCTCCAATACCCCAGCAAAAGGCAGCATTTTTAACCGGTTCCCCCTCAAATCCAAATGGGTTAGCAAAACAAAACGGAAAACATTGTTGGGAAGGGAAAGCAGTAGATTGTCGTTTAGTATTAGTACTTTGAGTTTATTCAGTTTGCTGAATGCACCTGCCTCAATCGCGCTAATGTAATTGTAATCTGCTTGCAAATATTCCAAACTTTCTAACCCAGCA
>NC_083762.1:11208720-11395703 GCF_963514075.1 Conger conger | reverse complement strand
GAAGAGCTGAGAAATTTTGTTCTGTGGTGGGTGAAACAGATTGATTGCTGTAAATCCCTTGTTCTCACAGTTGATATTCAAAACATTCTCCTTTTTCCTCACACGAGCAGCGATTCTTACAGATGTCTTTGGAAGTTTTGCGGTCTTTCTGTCTTCGAGGATAAACTGGTCACCGTTAAAACGCTAAGCAACAAAACGCTTGTTCAGCATTTTACAGTGTCGCCGAACGCTTCCGCAACAACGTCGTTAGACCTTTGAGGTGGTCACTTTTAGTGAAAGCATGCAGATAATACAAATGAAACCAATGGGTCAAAAATCCGACGAACGCCCAGTACTCCTCATTGACCTTCCTTTAAATCCAAATGCATTGCGATGGCAATCACCGGACACATTGTGAGTGGCACTTCACCGAAAACATGTTCTTTTGTCTGGGGATACCGTGGTAAAAGACTGCTCTCTCCGCGGTTAAGCCCGACCGTCATGCAGCAGCTTAAGCATTTCCGTAGCAGCAGCAGTAACGGAGATCATACTCACTAAGGCGACAGAGCTTGAATAGTGTGTTCTTGTTCTTATCCCGGAGTTTTTCATCCTGCATCAAACATAAACTGCGCACCCGATCCAGAGCTCCCCTTCACTTCGCTGGCCGTACAAACGAAGGACCGCGGGTCTGAATAAGATGCTGGATCTTGGGGGACACGGGCTGCAACAATCTCCGCGCTGCTTCATTCACTCCCACTGAGAGCGTAGTGTGGTGCTAAGCCTGGATTTTGAGATTGCGTCCTCCCTCACTGAAAGCAGGGGAACTCTACGTCCACTTGAACTGACGAGTAGATTGCATTTGTTGTAGGAGGCATATGTTTCAGCATTCTTTTTGAAATTCGTACATATTATTATTATTATTATTATTATTATTATTATTATTATTATTATTATTATTATTTACTCGTTTTTAAATAGCACATTCCCCAGTTCTGTCACATATTAAAATACAGAATATAAGATTTTCAATACGGTTGCTACATGTCTCTAACTCAAGCCTCATTCTTCATTAATCATGAATAATCGATGGCCCGAGCCATATACATTTCCGATGGTAAACACGCCTATTTAAACGCATAGGCTAATCAGACAGTTTGCGTAATGTGTTAGAATCAAATATTTTCCCCTTTCTTCCGTGCAGGCACTTGTCTTTCTCTACTGTAATGAAAAAAACATCACTTCTCCGACCGATTCTTTTATAATCCATATGTCAAAACGACATCGGGGTACGTGGTTTCATAGACTTGAAGTCATATATCGTGTCCCTGCGAGTTGTCGTGGGCTGGTCTGTATGTTTTTACCACACACGCCACTAGGCGGTGGAGACTGGTCCTGCATTGAAAACCCTTGCTTCCCACACGTACATCTTTGAAAACTAATATGTGGATTCAACTGTTTTTCTTTCTTAAAGACAACGAAATACTAGAAGGCAGCGTTTTTTAATTATCATTTATTGCAGTAATACAAGTTCTTTTTCTGTCTTTTTCCTTTTTATCTCTCTTTTTATATGTATTGTAGTCTATGCTCTGAGTATGTACAATAGAAACTGAGATCGTGCTTCATTGACAATTCAGTCGTTCTAATATGTGTATATTACTGCGCATTTAAAAATGGCACATTGTGATGTCCAGTGACTGGATTCTCTCTTACTTTGGGATACTTCTCGTATATAATATGCTACTGTACTGCTACTAGTAGTACTGCTACTGCTGCTACTACTTCTGCTGCTGCTACTACTATTACTACTATTACTACTAGTATTAATATTAATAATTAATGATGATACTAATAATAATAATAATAATAATAATAATAATAATAATAATAATAATAATAATAATCGCCATCATCATCATCATCATCATCATAATTTCCTGAAAAATGAGAAGCATCACCATTCAGTTACCAGGCCATAGGGCTAAACAAGTGGAGCACAAGGTTGGTATTTTAAGCAGTGGATGGATCATTGCTGTTGTATCCCTGAGCAATTTATCTCAATTCCTCTGGAGCAGGTCACCCTGCCATACGCAGGTCTTATTAGGACTGTTGAATATGCGTAAAAAGAGAACCTCTGGTAGGGGATATGCACCACGCAATCCTAAGATTCCCCGCCAAAGAGTCAAAACACGGGGTTCCTGAGTCTGACTAAATGAGTCTCCGCCTCACATCCACGAAACAAATCCTAAGTTATTAGTTACGGTGGACCTGTTCAATCATATTTATAGCAATCATTTGCCCCTTTTGTCAACAGCGGGCCATTTAAAATAGCTTTCCTGCCTCCGTTCAGTCCGTTATTTTTTTTCTGCTACCACTACAGAGAGCTCATTTTCTGAGTGAGTAGTTTACAATGTCAGAGCTCAGTAGGAAAACCGATGGCCCACCACTCAATATTTTATTAATGTGATTAAAAATGAAAACAAACAAACAAACAAATGTGCTTTTATACCATCGTCCGTTCATGAAAGGCCCGTGGATTTAAAATCCAGAGTGCATTTCAAGATTGTGGACTGTTGCTGGGTAACATCGAGTCAGCTAATAGCTAACTAGTCTCTCGTGAACGGTGCATATTAGCCCCACAAGCCATACTATGATGCTGTGCAAAATTAATTGAATTCAATTTGTCAGAAAGAGGCTTTGTTTTTCATCTCACGGAGAACATAGTGCTGCCTTTCTTAATCATTCGCGAGCGCCTTAGTCTTCTTAGGCTGCTGTAGAGCCCATGCTGACTTCATTTTCATACATCACAGGTTCTCCAGGAAATTCAGCGCCCTCTCAGGCTCTTATACCAAGGCTGATCTGTTGTATCAAACTGACGGTGATAGGAACCTTCGTGATAGGACGGTGATAGGAACGTCCCTTTCAGGGCCTCAGTCATTTCCAGTAAGGCCAGGAGTCATCTTACTTAATAAAGAAAAAAAAAAAAACATATTGTATTGTTTCAGTTTGGATTCGATTAAAGGGGCATGGCAAATTAATTATCCATGGGATAAGTAAAGAAAACATATATTAGCGTCGGGCAATTTCATTAATTGTGCTTTATCTTGTTGGTGCGTGTACAGTTCAGCGTTACCGTTTCCTCTCCCCCAGCAGCTGCACACGCGGGAATTAAACTCTGATCCGGCTCCGGTACGCATGTTGAGAGGTGATAATAGAAAATGGATGCGGAGAGAGCATTGATTTTAAATTGTACACCGGGGATTCCTACGCAGTGAAAGGGGGAAAATAAGAGAATCTAACATCTGTTCTTCACCATTAAGTGCACGGTTCTCCAGAGATGTGTTCTCGTGCTCTGCTATCTTGGATAACCACAATGTTTAATTTCTCATTTGGAAACAGATTAGACGGCATTATCTGTTTGCACAGCTCCTCCGCGTCGCCCCCAACGTTGGGCTAAAGTAAGCAGGAATGTTCTTTTTGGGACAGAGCAAACCTAAATTCTGCACATAATATGCCCTCAGGCTAAACACTGCCACTGCAAGGTGATCAGACGGTACTACAACACTCAGACAGGGCCAATGTTAGCCACTTTTAAGTTCTCTCTAACTGAACTACCCGGCTAAGCAATACAGAGTCTACCCTAATAGGAGTAAACCACTTAGATATAACAAATTCACTTAAGCATAAAAATAACTCATACATGTAAATACAATCCGCAAATAAACCAAATTAACCAGATTAAAAAAAAAAAGCAGATCCAGATCCAGAAGAAGTCACAAAGAATAAACATGAATACCATCAAACACTTTCCTCTAGGTTAAGTTTTTTTCTTTCTTATTTATTTTTGTATGAGTTCAACACCCAATGTGTGGCGGAGGACATTCCCATCCCAATTTGGAATAGCCAATCACGTACAACCGTTTTACGCGTGAACTCCACAGCCGATTCAGGAGAGTGTAGACAACTGCAGTTCTCCTCCCAAACATGTGGGGGCGCCATCTGCTTCTCTTAACACTGCAGACGACAGCTAAGCTGTGTAGAGTGGAGTGAGAGAAAGACTTCTCAGACACTTCTCTTAACACACAGTCCACGGGTGTCCAATCGACCAGCGGGGGTCTATTGATAGCAATGAAAGCGTACCTCTCATGGAGATACAGTTTACACGCTGCATACCGCTTCCACTTACCAGTTCCATGTAGTCTTATGGGAGCTGCTCAATGTCGCATGAAGCCAGTTCATGGAGCATGCCATGTTTACTATGGGGCTTTCTGGCACCAGAGCATCTGCACTGAGTAGCTAAATGTGAAAGGATGAGTTGGAATTCAATTTTTTTTTTTCTACTGTGCAGCTCAGAAAAAGAAATGTTGCATAAATTAGTCATTTGTTCAGTGTTAGTACATTTTAGAATTTAAAGGTACTGTCCAAAATATTATAATTTTGCCAGGTTAAAATCATAGTTTTGAACGGACTAATTTAGCTTTTAGGCCCCAACACTGCAATACCTCCAGAAACCACTGGTGTTTGCAAGCTTCAGGGGCTAAGTGAGTCCCTACTCCCCTGGTATGCCGAACCGACTTAATACTCCCGCACCCCGGTGGTTGCAATTGCCATATGTGCATATCCCTATGGATCTACGGCAGCAGTCAGTCTGGATTTCATCGAAGCCCTGAGGCTTAGCCATGCTCCGCAGCATGGTGCCTCTATCGTCTTCCAGCAGTCCAGGTCTCGCTGATGTCACCTGGCACCCGGCCTGAGTCAAATACGTAGTTGTTTTGGATTCAAATACTTTTCTATGCTCGATTGATCTTGTCTGGTGCACTTGAGCCAACCGAGAGGAGCCAAAGGCGGGTTTGTACTCGCTGAGAGTATTCCGTAGGTACATCGGACAAGCTGAGTAAAGGATTTGATTCCAAAACAATTACGTATTTGACCCAGGTCTACCTGCCTCATAAACAAAATAACAGAAAATACAGGAAAAATTGCATTGTCCGTCACATAACCCCCTAAGTAAACAAACTCTAGTGTTTACCTAGATTTGATTTTCCTGCCTGAAAACAAGCCACACAGCAAGAAAGTTTTAATTAAATTACTTCACACTAACTTTGCCTGAAAAAATCTTTTCTCAAAAAACTTTTGCTTCACCTTTGCTTAAACAAACAGCCAAATCTGCTTCTTTTCTAACACAAAAACGCATTTATTTCACTTTGTTAAACACAAGACTACAAACGATTTACATGTAGAATTACAGGATTTACTTGTAATTATTGATGAATATGTTTCATCCCACAGTCAAAAGACATGCAGGTTTGACTAAGTTGTCATCTGGCCCATAGGTGTGAATGGTGTGACTGCTTTTTTCCTGCCTCTTGCCCACTGTCTGCTGGGATGAGCTCACACCTCACACACACGCACACACACACACACACACACACGCACACACCCGCGACCCTGACCAGAAATAAGTGTGCTAGATAATGGATGGATGGATGGATGGAAGGATTGTAGGTGAATGGCCCTGAAAGGAAAAATAACAGGGTCCAGTAAAGTGCTTTAAGAAGGAGGGGTCTACTAATGTCCAACTGCATTTAGAGTAAAGATGATATTATTGTGCATTATTATTGATCTCATACAGAAGCCAAGCCGTGGAAGGTAGCAGCACATATCTATACATAATATCTATGCATGCATGTGGTTAATGGATAGAGAACATGCTCATTATTACCAAAGTGGCCTCTTTTCAGTTGCATATTGCTCAGAAATGTTCATGCATATTGCATCATGTGAAACAGACATTATGAGCACAACACTTTGGGTGCAGCTTGCCTGCATGTGCGACTAAAACAGTCTGGATCCTGGACAAGCAAACAAAACAAACAGAAACAAATACATAAAGGCACATTACACAGCTCTGCACAGAGAAGCCAAAAAGAACTCCACTGGGTCCGAGCCAAAAACAAACACTTAGAGAACCGCCCTAGTCGCAGCCTGCACCAGAATCTGGACACGTGCCCACTACAGTAACCTATACCCAACTCTGACACAAACCCCCAACACCACAGGCCATCAGCAAGCACATGCAGTACTACTTCACAGGCTGGGTGAATACTGTACACAATACACACATACAACTGGTCCGATTCAGAGAGAAGCAGAAATAGAAACACATTACATGAAAAAAAGGCCACACGACCATTCATTTGTCCATTCATTCAGGATAAAATGAATATGTTTTGGTTTCTTCCTGCTATGGTAGCGTGGGCATAAGTCTGGTGTTTCTTAGGTTCCTGCTGTACAACCCCCCCAAGCCAGCCGCCCAAGACACCCCTAGTTGCCAGTTGTCGTCGGTGAGTGAACGCATTGATTGGCGCTAGCTCCGCTCTATTGCTGCATCCTGTCTGAACTGTGCTGTTGAAAATAATGACTGCCACACAAGTGAGTGTACGGCAGGCGCACAGAGGTTTCAGCCGCTTTGTTCCAAACGTGGATGCAGACGGCGTAACGGCAGTTTCAGCGCAAAGCAAAATTGTCAATTCCAAAGTAGGAAGAAAGGGTTTGAAGAAATTTTGAATGTTATAAAATGATTCTACTAGAAAATCAGATTTGACTGTCTTCAGCTACCATATACCGCATGAGCCCTAAATGCTTCAGGATGACAGTTAAATGCTTGCAGTTTTTACGATTTAAAAGCATAAAGACCTTCCAAACCACTGTATTTACACTGAAAAGATGCAATATAATTGAGCACAATGACGGGAAAGTAGCCCACACAGACTAATTACAGCTTTGACTCCCAGCAGCATATATCTTGTAAGAAGTGAATGAATGTGAAATTTGAGTGGGGTGTTGTTCAGCTGCTGATTACTCCTTCATGAGGAGCAACATGTAATCTGTGTTTTAAGGAGAAAGTCTCCCATTCTGACTGATAGGGATTGAATGTAGAGCCAGCAGTCTAAACCAAGGGGGGTATTGGGAAACTTGTGTTTGAATCGCGCTGCTGTTGCTTAACATGCACACACACACACACACACTCACACCTACACACACACTCCTGGTTTTGCTCCGTCCCTATAAAAAAATGTGTATGTGTCTCGGGAGGAAGAAAGAGAAATCATTGAGTGATTCATGCTACATCTGACGAGTGTATCTTTGGAGAGTTTATGCGGAACTCCCCACAGTCTATTGTCATTGTGGAAATGTGAATAACCCACATTCATCTCTGAAGTTTGTGTTATTTGTTGTCATTTCGCAAAGAAATGTTTGTTCTGAATAACTTGGAGTTATACAATGTGTTGCGCAATTGTGTGAATAAACAAGAGTGGCTACAAGCAAAGTAATCCCGACTTGGTTTTGAAACTTTCATTTCAAGCTCGCTGAATAATAAGATGATTTTCCATCAACTATATAAATGGTGGGCATTTATATAGCGCCTTTATCCAAAGTGCTGTACAATTGATGCTTCTCATTCACCCATTCATACACCAACACATACACCAACAGCGATTGGCTGCCATGCAAGGAGGTTGGTCGTCTTGCACTGGGACACTTTGACACACCCAGGGTGGGATCGAACCGGCAACCTATCAACTGTCAAGTAACTGCTCTTACCACCTGAGCCATTGTCAAGCCTGGCTCATGGCTCAGGCAGTAAGAGCAGTTGTCTGGCAGTTGGAGGGTTGCCGGTTCGATCCCCTGCCCGGGCTGTGTCGAAGTGTCCCTGAGCAAGACACCTAACCCCCAAATGCTCCTGACTTGCTGGTTGGCACCTTGCATGGCAGCCAATCGCTGTGGGTGTGAGTGTGTATGAATGGGTGAATGAGAAGCACCAATTGTACAGCACTTTGGATAAAGGCGCTATATAAATGCCAACCATTTACCATTTACCAAGCCTAAATATATGATATATAACTATATAAAATATATAACTGCAACTGCAACTTTTTGCAGCACTGAGACTGCTCTGACAGAGGTTGTGAATGACTTCAGAGGCGATCTTGATGCCAAAGAAAACCTTTCATTGCTCCAGACTACATGTCCAACTTACTTCCTAGTAGAGGTTCCAGATCACCAGATTTTTAGCAGTTAACCATTCCAAGTGCCAGGATGAAGACTACCGGAGAACATCTGCAACAGTTCAGTGCTCTAACTGTAAACTCATGACCTACCTCTTTGGTCTTGCCTATTCATGGAAATTATTGTGCCTACCTTTTGTTTTTCCTCTTTTTATTTTTAATTATCCTTTTTTCTGGGGTGGGATTGCGTGGAAAATATTAGTAAATTTGAATCCTGTATTTTGAATCAGGACAGTACGTTTATATTTAAATGATGTCATTTTGTGTCATTTGTAAATTATTTGTTCAATTAAAAACAAAAATCGTATGATATTACATTACATTACATTAATGGCATTTGGCAGACGCTCTTATCCAGAGCGACGCATGATAGGCTATATCTTAAATATACACAGTTAAACATTGACTATCTGTGAGTTTTTAGACTGAAGGCAAATAAAGCACTCAATTCTCACATGCATCCATCTGTATATATGATGCTGATCAAAGTAATAGGACTGAAGAGGTTTCTGGCCTTTCTGCTGGCATTTAAAAACTACTAATACCATGTCAGATGTAGGAAATGTGGCTGAGATGCCATCTTTCAGGCATCGCCTTGCTACAGGCCAAAATCTATAAGCATTTGATCCACCTCAGCTGGAGCGAGCACCATACTCTTCCATTATAAACACATCACAGGAAAGGCCAGTATTTTCAGATCAATTCCCATCCTGAAACAATGCCCCGCTTGCCCATAACTTCTGAGGACCGGCGAGCCACCAATTGATGGATCGTGTCACCAGACCCACAGAAGTGCTGACCTGTACATAAGTCGCTCTGAACGATTTCCTGTTACCACCCGGCGGTGGTGAGTGATGAATGGTTGTCTTTGACACATCAATCCATGGCCTAGGAGTCAGAAGATGTTGCCACCTTCTTGGAAGAGCTTGTGGTGCTCTGCTTCCTTTCGGACTCAGTCTCAGAATTGAGTCTCTCTCTCCCTCTCTCTCGCTCTCTCTCTCTCTCCCCCATAAAACGGTTCTCATACTATACCGAATGTACACTTCATGTTGAGCAGATTCATGTGGGATGTTGATCAGCCTACTCCTGATCCATCAATTTTACATATGTTTAAAAACACATTGCATATTCAATGTTATCAAAGGAATACACAAATAACATATGCAAGTTTTTTTTTAAGCATGTTTCATGTTTGTTACGACCCAGTCTAGGGTCAGGCCGTAGGGTAAATGCTAGGGAAATAGAGTGTAGAATGGTGGGTGGGAACAAAACAAACACTGCAGACCGACGAGTAACTTTGGTCCTGTCTGTCTCAATAAACCTAAATACACCTCGGCTAGTCCTCAAAGGCTGGGAGTGGCATGTAGCCAACCCCCAATGGAGATCAAGTCTCCTCCCAGGATCACCTTCAAAAAAATAAAGGAAAGATAACAAAGGAAAATAAGAAACAGTGTCCTGTTGGAAGGATGCAACCCATCTGTAGACACTCTAACCAGAGTCACTATACGGCGAGCAAATCAAAGTGTTGTGCTCATAGGGGCAAACAGATCAAAAGAGCTGGGTAGCAATCAGAGTCGTAAGGGATGCAAGGGTCAAAATCCAATCAGCAAACAGTTTAAAAGGGGCTAAGCAAGAAAAGTCTAAATCAAACGAGGAAATGGTCATACGCGGTATCCAAACAGTAAACAAAGCAAAAGGGCTTGGAAAAAATTGTAGGTCAAACAAAAATACGGTCATACACAAGTGAAATCACAAATTCAAATCCGAAGTCAAACGCAAAAAGGGTCGCAGAGCTAGTCTATTGGTAGGATTGGCGGTATTTTCAAACAGACGACCCGGTAGCAAAAATGACCAATTCTGTGACAAACCAGAACTAAACAAAGATAGTCGTGCATCCAGCAAAGATGCACAACCGCAAATAGAAAAGCTTACAACAGAGGTTGTGGCAAGATATGAAAAAAATATTATTTTGTAGTTATTTCTAACATTTAAACAGCTAAAGTAGTATTTTCTAACAGTTTCTCAAAATAGCATATGAGGTTATTCTGACGGAGATTAAGTTTATGAGATTAGAGAATGTTATATTGGTGGTGAAGTGAAGGGTTTAAATATGTCAGTAGTAATATTGTAGACCATCTAAATTGTTATAGATAATACTATTTTAGGAGATATGATAATATGACAATATTAATGAATTAAAGATCAATTTTCAGGGGAAAGATGTAAATAACCAAACTGCACATTCCAAAAACTTTTCACAGAACTAACACTGGTGCTGCCACCAATGATCCAACAGCTGGATATGAATATTGTAATGCAGAAACTCACAGTACAGTATCTTTGATTTGTCCCGAGATTAACTTGCCAAAATATGCACCCATAGATTGATAGAATCATAAAACTAAAATGTTTCCTGTTCCAGTATTTAAACTGTGCGTTTATATGAGCAGCAACTCAATATTGAGATAAGTGGCTTTGCCATTCTGACTAAAGCGAGCACAGCCTAAGTGGATCTAGCAAACAATGGTGATGTTGAGAGTAAATGGCTGAATTTTATCCAGCAAGGGGAATATATTTGAGCTTGCTAATCAGAAGACAAAAAAGATTTTATTTAATAATGTCAAGCCAAGAGCAGCATATCTTTCTTCTTAAACTCATTTGGCTGTCAGAATTATTCCTGTAGGCTAAGTTTGTAAAGAGCTTTCACACTCAAAGATGATAAGTGAGTTCTGCCCAAAGGTTTGTCCATGCATAGTTTTTATTAACACTGATAGCTCCATTGTATCAAATTCATTTTGCATATTGCCTTTACAGTTTGTTTTCCTTTCCCTACTATTAATGGACATTTTAGGCAGGGTTAGGTGGAAATTTCTCCTCCACAACATTGTTACTATTTGTCCTATAATGTGATGTGTGTGTGATTAAGTCACATCATAGGGAATATGCATAGTAATTTAAACAAAACTTATGTCTCTTTTGCATCTAGGCATTAGCTTCCTTTGTCTGGATCTGTGATATAATCTTTGACACAGTATGTTAATATTTATATTTTTAAATCCAATCAATTTTATGTCAAATAGATAAAACGACAACATGAACAGTAGCCCCTATCCAATTCTATCAGAGGTCAACACGTTTATGCTTACATGTTCTTAACATCTCACAGACTAAGCAAATATTGTTTGCTTTTACTCAGAAAAATGGTGAACATTTCATGCTTAGGAGCTTAATGAGGGTATTCCCCATGCCTGGGGAATGGTTAGAGAAATTTGATGCTAATTGTTTGTAACATTATTTGGTGCTTTGAGTTCAGATGTAGAACATTATATATTGTATCTGTCAAACAACAGTGTATGTAAAGGAATATCATAGGAGTGACTGAAAGGTGACTAATAATTTATGCTTTCCATCATCTTGTTTTGACAGATTTTCTTTTTTTACAGCTGCTGAAAAACTCACACACATCACTTCATTTTACACTCCTCTGCTCTTAACGATGACAGATTTGCATTTTTATTAACAAACCCACACCCTCTCTGCTTCACTCATGGACAATGGGTCAGGAACAGGGGGGTATTTGTTCATAATATAAACGGAGAGCTTGTTCAACATTTAAAACGGTACTCATGTCAATGCTATCGAGTTAGGCAATATAGCCACAGGACTCGGGCTTCTGAAGTCTTCAGTCTTGAGAGGCCGGTCTCTGTTGAAAGCAGATTATTTTGTTTCATGAAGGTTAGCTTTGAACACCACATCTGTGCCCCCTGGAACCCCAAGCGACCCTGTTCTGACAGATCAATATGGAGGATGTGTTGCTTGCCTCATTCTTATTCTTGTATGTGTGAATACATACTGTATGTGACCAATGCAGCACAGCAAATAGTTGAATACTATGGAGAAAAGCACCTCTGTTTTACTTGAATATTGGTATTGCGTTTGGTTTCCTAGTTGTTCTTCTCAGGGAATACAGGAAAATGATTATAGAGGCAGGATCTTTTATCACCGGCTTACAAAACAGTGACATGTGACAGTGCTTTTCCCTGTTTGCACTTTTCCATCCGAGAGGAGATAAGGACTCAATTTGTTTCCCACAAGGGTACAAATGCATAGAAGGTGAAAACAGAAGGACAAATCTAATTTATCTGGGAGAATTAGCCGAACATGGTGGTTACTTTGTTTTTGTTATTGTTACTTTTTTGGCACGAATCACACAGGGTTTACATGACAAAAAGAGTACATTTCCTAACCTGTAGAGTCAGGTGTGATGTGCACACCTGTCTGAATATATGACGGTTTGTGTTGCCAGGTATGAAATCAAAGCATGTAAGATCCATTATAGATGGGATACTCGGATGTACTGTATGAGAATGAAAATATTAACCAAGTTGTCAGTGTTATTCGTTGAACGTTGAGGAATGTTGCATCTTAGGTTCCAGGTTGCCAAGGGTACAGACCTGTCCAAGTTGAGGCAGTAGTTTTTTGTTGAAGTTAGCTTTTTTGAGCTTCATGTGCAACATTGTAACTGGGGTAAAAATGCTGACATATGATTTCATATTGTTATATTGGCCTTAGGGCACTCTTATATGGTAAGACCGACCGCTTTGGGATCTTTCTGCTGGTCTTGAGAAAGAACAGGAAGTCTCACAAACTAATGCTGGGCTTTGTGAAAAAATGCTTAATTTCCCACCAGACCAAATTCATTTTCCTCCCAAGCCTGGGAACATATTAACCTGAGTAAACCTATTTAGTCCTGTACTGCACTGAGTGGATGTCACATGACATATGTGACATACTGTAGTATGCTGTTTCTGTAGGATTTAAAACATCTAACTGATTAGGTGTATTTTTCTCTCCTTCAGCTTTTCAGTTTCTGACCAATTGTACAACATTATATAACCTCTCAAAAGAGCTTTTGAAAAACCCAGGTTTTGGCCATGAAATGTGTTCATGTTTATCCAGTGCCAAAACACTCTAATGAAAACCTGTACACATTACTCAAGCCATTATAAAATAATTTTATCAGCACCAAGGAGGGTTTAAATAAGTAGTACAGATATCAAGAGACTGCGATTGGTCTCTGCTTTACCATTAACCGGAAACAAATCTTTTTAGAAGGTAAACTTTGGTACACAATATTGCTTTTCCCATCATTTCACTTGCTAAGATTAAACTAATAGAAGATTCCCATGAGGAGAATCAGGACTATGAAAGTTATTGCCCCACCAACTGTACTGAGAAGTAATCACAATAAATTTGGGAGGCTAAAGGATAGGCTTGCGGATAGATTGGGTTTTTCTGTGATTGAGAATATTGTTAACAAGTAATAATCTTCCCTTTGGCTCAGATGGCATGGACTGTTCACCAGTTCATCAACGTGCCCTGTTCCTTTTAATACCGTTCCTAGTTGTTTATATGTTGTGCAAAGAGCACCGAGTACACAGGAGGGATTTTAATCGAGTTCAACCCAAGTCGTATTCTGCACTTTGCAATGAAGGAAAGTTTCAATTTCACTACACTAAAAACATGATTGCCTGCAACATCCCAAGACTTAAAGGGCAAAAGGCAATATAACATCGGCTCAGAATTCATTCAAATTCCAGGCACTCAATTATGACTATGATGTGATCGTGAAAAAAAAAAAAAAAAAAACTTTGCATTTAAAGTAGCACAATTTAGTAGCGGAATTTTGAAGCCGGAATCTTTTGAACAAGGAATGGTAAAATGCCTGATGCAATACCACTGCAACGCGTTCTGTTTACACTATACTCCAGTTTTAATATCGGTGGAGCAAAACTGGAGCAAGCATTTAGATGAGAGTCATACATAATTACACATTTCACATTTTTTTAACTTGCTAAGATCCCGTAACTGGACTGAAAATAACAAGCAGTGCTTGTCTGCTCGCTCAGTGGGTTTCTCCATCGCGGTCGGCGTAGCTTTTATAATGCGGCTGGACTGCATTTGCAGGGAAAGGGCCTGTCGCCAGCGGCAAGACCAGCCGGCTTATCGCTGGTTTCACATCTCAGCTCCGGCTGGCCAGCCAGGGTTTATGGGGACACTCCGAGGTGTTAATTCTCAACACTTCCACTTCTTTGGATAATTGATTATAGGATAGACTCAATGTGACGTTTACTGCCTCCCAGATTTACTAGCTTCTCCGAAACTATAGGCCAGTTCTCACCACGAGCCGCATGAAGGACCGCCCGTCCTACGACATAAAAATTAACCAATCGAGCTTTCAGGGATCCCGGATGTTTATCTAATTCAAAATACCCATAAATACTGTATTCCTGAGGGGAGAGAAAATGTAAGCAGCTCAAACATGAGCGTATTCAAAGTTTGATGATATAATATTTCACCACGGTTGGAGATTAACGTGATTGCATTTCCCAAGCATACATAGACTCCAGGCCTTGGATTATTCATTAAAGATACATTATCCGGCTTTATTTATTTGCCAGTAGCATTACGCTGATAGAAACACCACATTATTATCATAGGGATGTGGTCGCTAATTTCACCTGTTGTCTTGTGAACCCATACCAATTATAAAAGTTCTGCTGTACCTACCATATAACACGTCATTGTAGTGTTTGTTTATCCACAGCAGGTTAAATGTTGCAACAGCATATCGTAATGGGTTATCCTACTTTCAGAGAATAGTTCCCTGAGATTACAGTGAATTAATCTGCAATTATATTGGATTATGCCATCATACATTGCATTTTCTGACATGTTTATGCATTTGACATTTAAAAAAAAAGTAATACACATCACACAAATCCCATGCCCTGATAATCCCACCTAAAATGTACACATGCTTTTTATCGCATGTGTATTTCACAGTGCTGAGTAACTGTTCCAAGGGAAAGCATGTATACAGCATCATCTATCTACCCTGAATATCAGACATAAGAAGTTCTGTTATGGACCGATTTCCCTGATTGGAATACATACAGTACAGTCTGGTCCCCTAAAACTGGGGGAATATGTATAAAAAGGGCTGTCATTTGCACTACTATGGATGTAAACATTCCTAAATTAAAGTGGGCAGTCTGCACTTTAACCTCACATTCATTGTTTAATTTTAATTAAATTTAATTTAATTTAAAAGTCTGCTGGAGTACACAGCCAAAACAACAACAAATGTGTCACTGTACAAATACTTATGGACTGCACAGTACACCCTGAAGAGCACAAATGGCGCTGTGCAGAGAGGATAGTGTTGTTCGGGTCACATATCCCACACCGGAGGATTGAACGAGAAACCACGAGACACAGAGCAATAATTGCGTGTGGAATGGATGGCGGAGCACGGCACGGATGTGTTGTAACCGCGGTTTCCACACTCTGGAAGCTCTGGGAGAGGAGACAGGATTCATGAATTAATAACGGCAGCCGAAAACATCCCGAGCGTTTGGGGCCGCAGCCGGAAGCGGGCGCGGGGGCCTCCTGAGTCGCCGCGGGGGCGAACGGGGCCCCTCTGAGGGGGGACGGAGCCGGGCGGAGCCACGTGGAGTCACCGAAGGAAGGCAATTAGAGGCAGGAGTCATCCAACGTGGAGTGCCCTGCTCCTCCTGCCTCCAGAGAGGGAAATGGTCGTGCTCAGACGCGCAGAACATCCAGGCAGCTTTGCAGCGATTGAATCTCTGATGCGCATCATGCCTGGGCCCAACAAACGCTTAAAACGGAAGACCGCAGACGGACACACAAACAGGCACACACACACACACACACACACACACATCCTCTCTTTCTCACACATACATACTCTTTCTTTGTCTCACACACACTCAAATGTACTCACGCACACACACACACACACACACACACACACTCTCTCTACCCCTCTCTTTGAAATACTGTAGGCTCTGACACACACACACACAGCCATAAGCAGAGATTGTTATTATTATATATTTTTTTACTTTGCCTAAGTTTCCGCTGCTGTTTCCTTTCTGGCTCAGTTGTGGGGAGGAACGTGATTAAACTGTGTGGATGTGAAAGGGCTCTGTGGTTTGGGCTGGAAATATAGAAACAGGACGAGCAATAAGAACGTCAGATGGGATATGTTCTTGTGCCTGTGCATTTTTCAAGGCTGAGTTTCTCCACACAGGGACCACCAGAGGCACAGCGTAAGCAGGCTACATGGGTTTCCGAAAAGGCAGTAGGTTCCTTCTGATGATTACTTTGCACAGGGAAATGTCAGGCAGCTTATGAATAAACAACAAATATCCCATCGGAGCTACTTGAACAGATGGAAATTTAACCTAATCATTTTAATTGTCCATCATGAGATGGGCAGATTGCCAACAGTGCAGCACATTCATTACAGACGATGAGATGCCAGAACAGTTCAGCCTCATCTTTATCACTGTTATCAGTAGCAGTGTGGACCTTTATCAAGAATTAGTAAAACAAAAACAAAAAAACTGTTGATATGCACAGTGCTGTGATTCATTGGGGGTCAAAAACAAGAGCACCATCTTTCTATTTTGAAAACAAAATGTTGCATAAGAATCTGAAGGATGCAATTTCACATAAATACCACAATAACAAACATAATGAATAAACAGAGTAGTCATGTGGTTGCAGGAATATGTAACTTTTTTCTTTTTATTCTGGTCATTGAACACAAGAGATATTGCACCTTGGGAATATACACGCATGCTAATACATGAAAAATATCAGAGCTGACCTGAGAACATTAATATTTTATGTACTGTATATATATGATGTTGTTTCTGAAACACTATTGTCAGTCTATTCTGGGCATAAAGTGTTCTTTCATGAGCATGAAAAATTCATGCTTAGGTGTTGTATCTTATCAAGTAATTTGGCAATGCACTGAGTAAATTAAAAACTTTAGATTTTAATAAGTACTGTTGGTGTTTTTCTGTCATTTTAGGGTTTTTGAAATACTGCTGGTATTTTACAGAATTTTTGAAAAACTATTAAAATACTGCAGGAAGTTTAGAGTAATTTTAGGGTTTTGAAATACTGTAGGCATTTTGTTTTGTAAAGGAAACATATTGCTGTTTGAACAGCTGTTAATGTGACAGTTACTAACACACATTCCATAATGGCTTTGTTCCCTTTAACATTGCATACATTATCAGCTCTGATCCTTTAATATTTAAAGCATGTTTACTTGAATTACATTGCATCATGTTTGATGGTATTCCTGTATTTACAAAACAATGTAAATTGTTTGTCCTATGATCCATAATCTCCTGGTCATCCAATGAACAAAGTGCCTCCACACATCAAACAGAGAATGCGTTTTGGAGTTTGTACATTATTACTATGATTACAGTGCAATCACTTATCTGGAGTGACTTACAGAAGTGGAGAACATAAGTGATATTCTCAGGAATACACACGTTTGCACATAACACTCACTCTCACCCCATCTTTGCGAGCACCTTTGAGACTCTTTTGTACACCGCAGTTTCATAACATAATAGAAAATATGACACGTCGTACAAAATCACCCTTTCAGAAAGTCACACGATGATTCTTTGCCGTTTGCTGGCTCTCGTTTCTTCGGCATACAAATCCTCTGGCCGTAAGCTGAGCAGTCAGCTTTGCTTGGCGATTTGTTTTGCCCTACTCTGAACGTCAAAAGCAGGAAGCCGCTTCTCCTCTGGGGCTCTGCAGTAGATGTTCTCCTAAAATAATGACATTGTTGAACTGGGTTAAGGTGCCTCTGGCACAGCTCTCGTATTGATCAGTATTGATCGAGCTTGCCTGCAGGCCCAGTGGACTTCAGGAGAGTGAACATTTATCAGAATGCAATACTCAACAGGGAAGGCAGTGGGAACCAGAATCACTTTTTAAAGATCATCTTCCAGTTTTCCCGCCGGAGAGGTAATTTCATATACGGGCAACTCCTTATAGAATATCGAACAGCATTGAAAGCAATGGCAATTTTTTGCCAGGAATAAGCAATGCTGTATGTGACCACATCTGGGTGGAATTTGTATTAATTTTATTCTGCATGGTATTCTCCACTTCCTTAGAGTGTTTATTTTCTCTGTTTTCGTCTCTAGTGCCAAAAATGTTCTAGCAATGCATTTTGCTGGACAGGTGAACTGATAGAATTGTAGGAGAATATATTGTGTTAGCTCTTATTGGAAGACAAAGGGCCTTGATGTAAAGACATTCACACAAAGCATATCTCAGAGCAGGAGTTCCCAATCCCAGTCCTAGACAAGCTCCTTTTATGCCGTATTTAATTCACACCAATCTTTTAATTATTTAACGTTATTGAAAACACGGCTTCATGTTCAAAATGTTTGTACTGAGTCTGTTTTTGGCACAATGAAGGAGGGGTTAATCACCATTTGCTTTTTCTGCAGACTTAAATGTTCATCTATTACTCTTCATTGTTAAGCTTCAATGACCAGTTTTACATACTTTCAGCTTTTATGAGTCCACTGAAATACGCTTTAAGTCCATCAATGAATCGATACACACCTCTTTCAATCGTCTTTCACAAGGAATCATTTGCTGTAGCACATGACAGAAAGTCTTTTGTTTGAGAACAGACCTGCTTAAAAGGCTCTTAAATGAACATGGAATATTCCTTCTTGCATTTGTTTCTGACTGAATGTGGCAATATCTCCCTAGTGATGTCAAGTAACATGATACAATGGACAGCTCTTCCAATTCTGTTTCCACAAACTTGTAACAGGGGTTGTTTTGTACCAGGGATCGTATTTATAAAATGATCTTATGATAAAATTGTATCTTAAACAGTGGCTTATGCAGAAAACCATGACTAAGTCATTTAGACAAATCCCCCAAAGTGGGCTCCGTTTTCACTAAATGTCTTAATGATGACATAATTGATCAACCATTTCAGGTAGGAAGAGTACAATAAATGTTGAACCGCAGCCTTATTTAGATGTTTAGAGTTGTTAAAATAGTTTTTCATCCGTTAAGATTCACAGTGTGTATCATAGACATGCAAGGTTACATTAATTGGCACAAACTAAAAGAACTGTTCATGCATTTGTAAATGGTTAACTGATTTTAAGTTTATCCTACGGCTTGCTCAGGCATAAATATTCAAGTAACATTAGCTAGTAGTAAAGAAATAAATTAACTAATGAAAAGTTAATTTCATGCTAAATTAATGTATTTGTACATCAATTAATTCATTTGAATGATAATTACATTAGTTTATGGAAATTCATCTACCCTTATTGTAAAGTGTGAGCAGTTGCATTGATATTAACACATTCACATTGAACGATGGGACAAATGACTCCCATGCAAAGTTCACAGCTGCATATATATTCTATTTTCATTGACCAAAAACAGAGCAGCAAGGGCCACTAAATGCACTTATTGCTTACACTGCCCAGCTCTAGTCTCCATGGACACCATGACCTTATCCTACTTACTTGCTGTAAAACATTAAATTTGGCTTAAACAAGCGAGCTGCAGGCTACCGTCTATTCCTATGTGTGATTCCTCCAATATCGGTACTCCTGTACCTTTTCTTTTTTTTTCCCCAAAGTGGACAGTGGAATTGTTTTATGTTTCATGTGCATATGAAACACAAAACAACCTTGTAACCACCTTCTACTCCAGATGGTTACAAGGAGATATTTATCATATTTCGTCGGTTTAAGTTATACTATTTCTAAAATTATTATTATTAAATCAGTAGCCATTGTATTCGTCAGATTTCAGATCATTACTAAAAATGTCAGATCCTTTTTAAAATACCCACATACATTTTTAAAGGTGGGAGACAATCAAGCAACATTTTGTTCCAAACAGACCATTATTCTGAAATAAATGTGTTCTTAGCACATTAATCACTCGGAGTGATTTATCTGAAGCGATGTGACCTCTGACCTTGGCTCTGTCAGAAAGTGCAGACGTACCACAATGCCTTTTAAACACCACATGATCGGGCTATATGCTGACAAACTGTCATGAGAACTGCAGCAGTTGTACATGCAGCCGCTACACTCAGCTACATCGATTTTCTGTGCGTTTGACTGTCCTCTGTTGTACAGTCAATTATCTTTGGGAAACACACATGAAAGCGAATCCCAAGACAGTGAATCCAGTCTTGTAATGATAAACACATCCATAAGCAGTCCTTAAACTATAGAGCAATGGTTTACAAGTTGAAATGTAGGGTGGAACCCCAATAGATTTGTCTGGGACTGCAACTGAATATCAGATGAACGACTCTGATGTAGGGAGAGTTATTTGTCTAGGAAACAGAACTGTGCCCCTTAAATGAAACTTTTATTAGTCAGCACTTAAGTTTCCGTTTGATAAGGACTTCATGAAAAACCGGAGGAGCTGACGCTAAGATGTCTCCAGTCGCTGACCCGTGTTGCAGATGCAGTGAAGACTCTGGTTCATTTGATTGCACTTTAAGCTAAAAACCTACCAAGAAAAAACATGTTAATTATAGATAATTTCTCCCAGAGTCTCTTCTGGCTGCGGAGTGCACCACAGCAGCGTAGTGAATAAATAAAATCAGCGTTCTGCATGTTTCACAGCGAAGAGCGAAGACAAACACTGTGGGGTAATCAAGGATGGCATGCCCACCGGTCTCCCATCAAGCCATCACACGTGGCTTTGGGGCTAGCCGCTAATCTAATCGCTGTCCCAAGCTGAAAAGCTTTGGTTCCCATGGAGAGATGGGGTGGGGGGGGGAAGAAATTAACGGAAACGCGATCCTCCAGCGCCCACAGAAGCAATAGCCTGCCTGAAATGAGATCTCTCCTCTGTCATCCTCCGTCACTTTTGCCTCCAAAAAAAAGTAGAACAATTGCCTTGAGCTGTCCAAACACCACTTCCCCAAACTCATTAATCTGGGACCAGTGTGAATGCCTATTGATATCAGCTGGGCTTGAGGCAATAGCCTGTATTAGAAAGCAGGTGTGCGCACAGTGTGCTCTCCAGGTTTCGAACAGAGCTTGTGTCCAGTAGGAGGTGAGATTTGGGATTGATTTGAATGATTTTGTTATTCAGGAACCATTTTGTGTCAATCAGGTTGGAATGATTGAGTCGATAAACCATGTTGTGCAACACTTTTCAGTCGACTCTGAAAATGCTTTGATTCACTTGGACTGGAGCTATATTTGGACAGATTTCGTGTCCAGTAGGAGGTGAGATTTCGGGTTGATTTGAATGATTTTGTTATTGTGTATTCAGGAACCATTTTGTGTCAGTCAGGTTGGAATGATTGTGACAGTAAACCAGTAAACCATTGTGCAGCTCATTTCAGTCACTTGGACTGGAGCGACATTTGGACGGTACTTTGGAGTTTTGGCTTCAGCTCCCGTGTCAGAGTTCTTATTGTGACCCTCCTGCTCCTATACAGACAGGTGTCTCCAGGTCCACTTGAGAAAAACTGCGCACTTTATCCAACCCTGTTTGTCCTTTAATTATCTGACACAAGCTGACAGACAAAGCTCTGTGATTAAACCCTTTCGTATTCAAGGCTTGCTTCATCAGATCCCATTGTATGCAGAAGCCGTTGTTTTCTTCCTCTCTAACATCTCCTATTTATTCTTCCATCTATTCTTTTTCCTTTTTTGGTCGCAGGATTAATGGGTCATGCTATATGTGCTTGCCACATGCTTTTTACATGCTCTCTCAAACCCAATACATGTTATTAAATTGAATATCATCCCACACATTAATTTCCTTTTCTCTCAGACCGCAAAGTTTCACCCGTTACAATTTCTGGCGAAATTCATTTTGAGCCACAGGCAATACTGAATATGTTTCGTAGCCTTACAAGTGTGCTAAATTAAAAGAAGGCTTAGCACTACTAACTTCCAAGTTTCCTATTTTTGATCTTTCCAGGTGAGATCTTATATGGTTAAATTGAAAGTCATTCAGGTCTCTCACAGTCCTATGTAAGAAGCCGTAGCTAACCAGGATTCAAGACCTACCATTTTCCAGCACAAAATGGAAGTAATCCTCTCTGTATGGAGTTTGTCATTGATGATTCATGGGTGTAGATTTTCTGGGACCTGTAATATTTTTCTGAGTCCATCCCCATTTGATCTAACAATAATTTATTGGTGACATTTCAACCTCTCGTTTCCCTCTTAAATCCAACAAGAAAGTTCAGACTTTTACCGAGTTGTTCAATGTTCAAGGTCTGCAATAATTAAAAAAGTTTTCAAAGCTGACATGCTCTCCCCTTAGGACATCTCAGTCTCCCTCCAGGCCTGTGAAGTTCTCCGCAACAAGTTCTGGCAATCTCCAGCTTTTGCTCACTCCCATGGTTCTGTTAATTCCACTAAGGGCCATGTCTTTTCTCTCTATATGAAATCCATAAAAATCCAAATTACTCTTCTTGCTTTTCTTAGGGTGTGAGAGGTCCCAACTCTGAAAGTCAGTCTAGCTTGGGGCAATTTTAGTAATGTTAATTGAATTTTTTTAATGTTTTTTTTTTTTTTCGCATTGTCCTCTAGCACTGTATTTTGTCTGCCTTCTATTGTTTTGCTTGGTTTTGCCCATGTGCCAAGAGTTGTTCCTTTTTGGTGAAAGTTCAATTCCACAGAAAACACGTGTCTTATGTACAGATTTAACCTTTTTTAAGAAGGGTAGGTAGAGTTTACAACGACTCTATTCTTAGAGGGGTAGGTGGAGTTTATGATTCATTTAAGAGGTTTATGACACATTTATACAATAGGGCCTACAACTCATTTTGCCCTTGGTTTTACTGTGTTGTATGACATTTGTGCATTAAATAGTCATAAAACATGTCCGCGTAAAAGTTCCACTGACAGATCAAGCAAAACGGTGTCGATCTGTCATCCTTCTTTTGCACACAAGTAAATCAGGGATCCTGTAATTAGATATATATTGGTATATACACTGTACTTACTTCTGAGTGTACTTCTGAATCCTTTCACTTGTCATTCATTTTATGCAAATATATTTAGGGGAAATAAGTGACTTGCTGGCATACTATCTGGGGCATGTCTGCAAGGTGTTTCATATTTCAAAAACATGTATTCTGCCCCTGGCTGTGCTTATCTACAGTATATCTGAAAATATATGTCAGCTCTCTCCAATCAAAAGCAGTCAAGCAGCAAGCTTTCTTGGAACTAATGTGCTACTTTGTAAGGAAGAAGATGAATGGTAATATCAAAAGATAATTTGTATTCTCTTTCATTGGATCATGGAAAAAAATATGGAAATAGATGCAAAGAGTATTTCTTTCCTGCAAAACATCCTTACTTAATCCGAGACACGTTCAATGCAAAAGATATTCAGGACACCCAGGATACAGGATGATCTACATGTCTAATATTGGTGTTCAATCACGACCTTGATAAGTAGAATCAGAGGTCTTAGTGATGGGCTAAAACAGAAAGCCTGCAGCCACCTTGATCCTTTTTAGATATAATGTGACACCCCGGGATAATATGGATTGCAAATTCAAGTCAAATTAAAAAAATGATACATCATCCAAAAGCTCCAAAATAAGTAAATCAGCAAAGCGTTCATTCAAATATTATTTAAAAATTAAATGTACTCACTTATACTGTGACATAGATATTTAAACTATTCACTAGATTCAAATACATTCACTTGATGTGTACCACTAGTGTGATAGATTGACATGCCATGTCATTGGGATGTCAATGATTTAAAGTAGGGGCGACATGGCTCAGGCATAAGAGCAGTCGTCTGGCAGTTGGATCCCCCGCCCGGGCTGTGTCGAAGTGTCCCTGAGCAAGACACCTAACCCCCAAATGCTCCTGATGAGCTGGTCGGTGCCTTGCTTGGCAGCCAATCGCCGTCAGTGTGTGAGTGTGTGTATGAATGGGTGAATGAGAATCATGAATTGTACAGCGCTTTGGATAAAGGCCCTATATAAATTTACCAAAGTAGTAGCAGGATGGCTAAGGTTGTAACATAGTATTTAAATGTGATAAATTGATGATAACAATAGTATGACAAATGGTAGCATGGGTCATTGAAGGACAGGTGCTGAATAATATGTCATCACTGCTTTGCGGTAAGTTTTGCGGAGTGTTGTCATATCATAAGGCAGGCTGTTTACATTGTTGCTGAAGTCATGAAGGTAATTTTCAGCTGTGATGTTTCAGAAGATGGAGGCACTGGCGCCTTGCCACAAGGTCAGATTAGGTATGTGACATGCAGAATTTATGGAATTTTTTATTTTTTATTTATTTTTTGATAGATGGAGCAATCACTCACATTCCTCTCTGTTAGCAATACCCTTAGCTGAAGGCAAACAGGTGTTTCCAACTAAGCACTTTGGGTATGCATTCTCCAAATACATAAACATGACCATATGAAATCTGTTATTTATCTTGACAACACTGTTAGCTATCCAGCAGCCTCTTGGACAGTCTAAAATTGAAGAAATTGGTAAGTGGTAATTTTCACTTCAAAAAGGACATTAGGCATTCTGTTCCATTCTAGTGCAATGTCACTTGGAGACTTGTAAGTATAAGCCCTCTGGTCATTTTATTTGTTCCGACATTACAGATATGACTTGAAATGAAATTCCTGTAAATATTTGTGACTGAATTATTATCAGGCTTAAGAATGCAGTTATACTGAATTGGCACTTCTGAGTGGTTTTATTTATTTATTTTTCTTTCTGAGACTGTTTAACTCCCTTTGGAAGCCGTCAGAAAGAATTGTCAGGAACATGTACGTTGCCTTCCTCAACCACAATTGATAAATATTGACAGTGTGACAATGCTACTCTTTACAGGGTTGCCATAATGTGGGGTATTGGGGGGCAGACTGTGCTATACCCCTGACACTTTAACCACAAAATACATTAAATTGGATTAGTGCACCTCAGTTGAGGACAACACCACAAAATAGAGCTGAAATCAATCATATTTATTTCCTTCATGACATGGCGGTGCTTCAGAAAGCAAGTGCATTTTACTGAAGAAAATCCAATACATGTATGGACGAGATCCTTTGACCCCAGACCTATTTTGTAGATATCTGCATTCCTTATTTGTGCAATAGAGGCTAAGGTCATCTTCATCATGGTCATTATCAATATCATTAACCGAGATTGATCTCCAGGATGAACAGTTTTGCCACACAAACTGTTCTCTAACCTAATTTGTCTCAGGTCAAGCTACAGTACCTCCAGAACCTCTCTGAGGCTCCGCAGAGCCTCCACTGCAGGAAGTAGTGCAGATCCAACGGCCTCTGAATCAACTGCAAGCTTATGACCAGGCGTGTGTGAGAATGTCATCTGATTGGTATGCGTTTTATTCTTTTCAATGTCTGCGTGATTATGTATTCATCTATTTAAAATCCTTGCCGGCATTGAAGTTGTGTCACCCTGTCTGTGCAATTTATTTCAATATATACGGTAAGCTGGAAACCGGTCTTGTGATTCCCCAATCGCATGACAGATTGACATTTCTTCCTTCGGCTGAGATTTGAGTTTGACATCGCTTTGTGCGTGTGATTTAGCCAAGCGGCCTGTTTGATATGCTGTGGGCCGAGCAGTGCGTGAACACAGAGAAGGTGAACGCGGCCGTCATCACGGGCTCGGATCCATTCCCTGCTCCTTTCACAGTTCTGCAGCGTCTCAGCATTTCTGCCTGACCCAATTCCCACATCATCAGCTTTATTTAAAAATGTACACAAATAACAATCCCCTTAATGTTTTTAATCCAGACTTTAACCAGCCTGTCGTGCCTGCATCTGAGCTGCCAGCAGGGAATGTTTTTTTTGTCTCTGTACAGAGGCCTATACTGTATGTTCAATTGGCAACATTTTGAAAAGTGTGCCTTCTTTGGACGAACGTTGAGCATTTCCCATGACGGTTATTAATACAAATTAGCCAAAGGATCATCAGGGCCACAGCGCATTGTATAATTTCTGTTTGAAAAAATTGGTTTTGACTTTGAGAAAAAAGGCAATGTGGGGTCCAAAAGAGACCACCAGTGAAAATTATTCTATTTTGCATTATTTTCTAATATAATACATCCTTTTTAATCACAAATTATATTATTTGTGTAACAATTTGAGTGAAAATTTGAATCTTTGAAAAATATCCATTAATTTGATAATTTCTTAGTATTTCCATGTTCCATTATTTGACAATTTTCCAAAGAGCATCTTGTGATGTTACTGAATACTCTGAACACTGCAGTCTTCAAGTGTCCCCATAAATATTCAGTGGGGTTGAGGACAGGTGATTGTGGATTGTGCAGCACTCCATGCACTTCAAGTAGTTCTTGCAAAGCTTTGAAGTAACTTTAATTTGTTTTACATTCTTCAAAATCCAAAAAAACTTTGTTTGTTTTCATGATTACATTAAAATAAAAATTAAAAAACACCCAAAAAACAGATTTTCAATGTGGTCTCAGACTTTTGGACCTTTTGGACCCCACTCAAAGGACATACCCCAAACAAATGCCCTCCCCTGTGGCTAATCTTGGAAGACAAAGACATCATTTGAGCCATTTTCCTTTATGTAGACTGAAGTATGGTGTTTAGCCATGAGAGATATGCTGCCTGAGGGACTGGTCTGCCCACCCTTGTCTTGCATGTTCAAAGACCATGTCAGCATAGTTGACACCCAGAATGATCAAACTTCTCTTTGTGTAGCACTCATGGAGTGCTTTCACACACCCGCTAGCGCCTTACAATGTGTGTCTCACATACATTGTGGTGGCGTAGCTTCAGTTGACGCCAGGATATTGCTGAACCATCAAGGAGAAAATATGGTTATGTTCACTTCCCAAGGTTTGAAATAGAGGTGCACCGAATGCAAAATTGCTTTGTCATAAAACAATATTTATTAAAGGAGGCTGGCTCTACCCGTCAAATAGTGAAAGATATGTGATTGTTAAATGTGTGTAGGTGCACTGGTTCTTGTTATGTTCATTTTCTAACCGTCACTGCAGTCAAATGGAGTACACAATGGGGTGCCATACGAAGCAATACTACAGGCAGCGCATTTACAGGGGACAGTGGTCATAAAAATCATGGCTACTTACTCTATACATTGAGCCAAGAGCACACCGACAACTTTCATTTATTTGTGCGTTTGCCAGGGCCAGGTCAATGATTGGAATGTAAAAAAAAAAATCATTTTGAGATTGTCAGACCGGCCGGGTGGTACGTTACACTATCACCCTCAGAAGGTGAGCGCGTTCGTTCTGCTGTGCCTGGCGTGACATAGCGCCCGCAGTGCATATTCCAGGTTAAATAACCGCGCTCGTAACCTAGGTTCAATTCCCAGCTAGGATGATGCGGTCGTACCCGTGAGCAAGGTGCTGAACCCGAATGGCTTCTGTATGCGTCCAGCCTCATGAACGGACGTAAAACAACGCAAAGGCTGTTAATGGAAGCAGAAACGGCAGGAGAAGGCTGGGACGGGTTGGCTGTGGGGCAGTTTCTGGGGTGACCATACATTAATACAGCGCATACATTCATCTTTTAAAGTGCATTTCTGGAGGCAGCCTTAGTCCAAGTGGTGCTTTTTGTTTTCGTTTTATTCATTTATGTATTTATTTATTGTATTGTAAAAAAGGAAACAGCGTAACCAGCAATGGCACATAAATGTTAAATATATTTTGTTTGAGAGGGAAATAAATATGAGAATGAAAGCTATTGAGTTTCACCATTCTTTTGATATCATCAGCAGTTCATAGAGAGGCTCTACATCAAGTGACACACTTGCTCTTTGGCCATGATAAAAGGAGCAGTTGACTGTGGCACTGATGCACTGTTTTTAAAGGGAACAGAACGGGACGATATGATTGGAAATAATGTAATAAGACCCCCATCACACAGACAGGTATTGCATTCCTATCAAACCAGCCCCTTTCACAAATATGCCACATCCTGGACAATTACCAAAATTAAGACACACCAGCATCTTGAGTTATAGCTAGCGTTTGACTATTGCGCCTCAACTGTTAAACTAGGGTCTTAATGGGACTGCATTTGAACTCTCGATACTTATTTATTTCTGTATCTGTTTGTTTTGGGTGAATGGGGTGTGGTGGGGTGGGAGAGGGGCAGTGACAAATATTGCAACATTTACACTGTCGGAAAAAACGGACACATTCATTTTTCTGTAATCATGCATTCCCTGCAGTAAAAAATGGCTTCATCTGCCGTCAAAACAAATAAACATATTAAACCTCCCACAGAAGCCAATTAGTAAAACAGACAAAGTGATCATTTGGGACTTTGTGAGTCAGAGTGTTTTGTTGAAATAATGTCAGCTTTTAGCATGGCCAGCCAACCAGCAAACTCTTCCATTTGAAATATGTACGTGTTGAAAACAAGGGTGAGTATTGTTTTACTGGGTCAACTATCTGTTCATTTTTTAACAAACTACAAAAGTGCAACAACAAAATCTTACCTTGCAATGAACTGTTCTGCAAGCTTAAATAAATAAACTTTTTATATATATAAATCCCAACAGCTATAAATGAACGACTTACCGAAAATGCCCTGCTTCATGTTCTCCACTGAGAGCTGTTTCAGAACAAACACAGTTTGGGTTTATAAAGTTGGGTGTTGGGTCCTGATTGGCAGCACTTAGGTAGGTATCAGCTGCCACAGGAACAAAAACGTGGTGCACTTGAAAGCACTTCCAGTTTCAAAGCTGGTTCAAACAGGCTAAAACCGCTTTGTCCCCTTGTGTAGTCCCACATCCTGTGGTTGAATGATGTCCTATATTCCTCAATTGAAGCAGCAGTGGAATTCAAACTGCATGAGTATAAAGAAATAAATAAATAAATAGGGGAGACCGGGGCATGTTGTCACACTTTTTACACTCTTTTATATATCTTGGGATCAATATATACCAAATGAAAGATCAAAGTCTCAGGCATATATTTTGTATTCATTTCATTTTCGTATCTTGTTTCAGTACAGACTTATAGGCATTTAAATAGTAAGCGTGAACAAGTGACATGTTGCCCCATGAGCAGGTAAGCTGTCCCAAACTGCCATGTTTGCTAATGTTAGCAAAATTAGCTAAATTAGCAAAATTAGCTTAAAGCAGGACACTAGCTAAAGTGTAACAAGACACACTATTCTCTCCTCTAACAAGTGCAAATGTATAATTGTTAAGATTTTTAACTAGAAGAAGATTGTTACAAAACTTCAAGTTGATATTTTTTACTTTTCAATGTGAAAAATGGGAAATATGTGCTCACCACACTTTACACTGTGCTCTGGTTTTCCCAGACAGGATATGACATCAGACCATATAGAGGCACAAAACTAGTATTCCACTTTTAAGTAGCGCCCTCTGGTTGTGAAAATATTAATAGTGTGACAACTTACCCATGTGACAACAAGCCCCGGTCTCCCCTACACACAAGTAAAACCAGTGTTAACACGTGTCACAGTGTGAACACATGTCCATGCAGTTTGTCATTACTGATCTATTGTTAGTTCTTGCCCTGTGGGTGAAAAGGGCTAATTAGAGAGTAATCAGGAAAATCCTGAGATTGACAATAAAGATAAGACATGTGGTCGAGAGAGTTTATGGGTACATGTGAGCTGCTGTCAGTCGCTGGCAGAGGGTCGTGAGTGTGAGTAATGGGGGAGAATACCAATCAGGCAGCGGGATGATTGGCAAGAGCCACATAGCCAATCAAAACAGCCAGATGCCTAGGTGGTTGTTTGTGCACTGAAATCAACAAGCCCTTTAGACATAAGAAACCAGGTGAGTTAACTACAATCAATTGATTTAATTTAGCAATCCAAAAAACATTGCAATATAAAGCAGGAGAACCTGTCGCTTCCAGGACCGGGGCTGGGCAACCTCTGCCTTCTGAATGATAGAAACAATATGAAATCAGCAGATTCATTAGAGAATTTAAAGAATTAAATTCTAAATGATGCAATATTTCCTGGGAAAAGAAGAGACTTATTCTTGTGCTTTGATAGTCAGAGAGATGATGAGATCCAGTATCCACAGTGATTTCATTGTTTAATAACACATTTCTGGCAGATTTTCAAGACTTTAAAGTTTTTGAAACTGAAAATATTTTTAAAATATTCAATGTCTTCAGGACATTTGCAGTGTAGCCATTTTGTACAGTAAGGAAACCGTTGCCATTATATATACCACCTCCAGTATCCAGAAAGCATAACTTAAAATATATTAATGTAATTTCTTATACATGATTTAGAATACAAAAGAACACCCCAGGGTCTCTCCACTCATCAGACATGCATTGTTGCATCAATAGCAATGGGGATATCGACCTGTGTTTCTGATTAAATAATGTGGGATTGTTGGATAGTGCCTGAGGTCCAGTGGGTTAGAAGAAGCAGTGGAACTGGATGAGTGAGGTTCTACCCCTGGTACGGCTGCTGTATCGAGCCTATAAACACATGTCATGGTTGTACAAAACAATGCCTCTATGTCATGTGTGGATGCATATAGTATTGCTTTGAAGAGGCGAATCAGTGGGAGAGATTAACAAGTGTGCATCATCACTAGACTTCATTTCCTAATCACTGATCTTTAATTTCCAAATCATTAGTCAGAAAGTCTTTTTCAGCACAGGGGCCTAAGGAGCATTCAGCTTTGAATCTTTGAGCTATTGCCTGCTGAGTGATTGGTAGAGAAATTATGCAGGAAGCACTCAATGCCTTTCTCAGAAGAACAGCGTGGAATAACTGATGACACCAGATAGCAAGGCGTGTGGAGGTTTCGCATGATGCTCATTCTCAGAATACCATAGAATGCGGAGAATATATGAATCAGAATTCTTAAATTAGCACCTGAATCGCTTTTCATCGCATTAAGAAAGACACGCCAGTGGTGTGGGAAAGGATGATCTTAAAGGAGTTTCAGAATTTCAACATTTCCACAATATTCCAGCTCTATTAGTGCTGCTATTATAAATAACCTCTCTTTCCATTTTCAACAATGCTCTTAAATGTTGTTAATTATGGCATTGTTGATGAATATTGACTCCTTTTTAGAGTAGAGTTGAAAGTTGACTGGCTGATAAAGCACATTTTCCTTGATACAGAATTATAGGTGCATAATTAACAAACATTAATTTGGTAGTATAATTTTCTGAGTTGACTGATGATATTCAGGCTTCCATGATAAAAAATAGATGCACTACAAAGGCATGATATCTTTTAGGTGTGCATTTCAGTGGCTGCAGGTTTGTTTTTGGTGTTGGCGGGACAATGTAACCTTCATTACCGGCCTTCCTTTTGCTTTGATATGATAGGCTCTCAGGGGAAGGAGATAACACAAGAAGAGCTCTGCTGGGTATTTGAGTATTTGAGCAGGAGGGGATGAGGGCATGTTTGTGCTATTTCCCGGCTTTGATGTGTCGACATGCATAACTATAGATCCCAAAACCGTCTTTGATTTCTTTTATGATTGACTGGACAGTCAGCAGAACAAATGAAAATATGATGATATCCGTTTCTCCATGCAGCAATGGCCTAAAGACAGTTATTTCAAAGACAAAGAGAATTTCAAAGAGAGTGCAGTAAAAAAAAAAGCAATCAATAATGAATGAATAAATTATCCTTATTATTTATTTATCCTCCCCCCCCAGTAACCACATACATCCACTGATCACTTTATTAGGAACACCTGTACACCTAATTATACATGCCATTATCTAACCAGCCAACTCTGTGGCAGCAGTCCAATACATAAAATCATGGAGATATGGGTCAGGAGCTTCAGTCAATGTTTACTCAAATAAGTTAAATCAACCACCAGTTGGGAAAAAAATAAGTGAATATAAGTGAATGATAGTTAGTGCCAGTGAGGGTGGTTTGAGTATCTCCGAAACTGCTGATGTCCTGGGATTTTCACGCAAAGAGTTTGCAGAGAATGGTGCATAACACAAAAAACATCCAGTGAGCAGCAGTTCTGTGGGGAGAAATGCCTTGTTAATCAGAGAGGTCTGAGGAGAAGGGCCAGACTGCTCAAAGCTGACAGGAAGGCCTAACCTCTTAGGCGGACAACTAAGTGGATAGACTACAGCAGAATAAGCTTAAACAATAAGTCTTATGAATACCTAATAATGTGCTCACTGAGTGTAAATGCCAAACTCTGGACTGAGCTCCAAAACCCTGATACACCCTGGCCACCCTGTATCCCCTAACAACAGAGTGGGCTTTTCAAAAGACCAGCTGCCTTTTCTGCACTGTCTGTGTAATGCATCCAGTATCCTCTGTAGTCTCATTTGACAGTCCATATTTCATCTGATTTCTTTGATGGTGATAAAAGAAAATGCTCTGGTGCAAACTGTGCGCTTTGCTTCCCAACACTCCCCAAACGTCGTGCAACTTAAAAGGTTCTCGGAAGAAATATAAGTTTACAAAGCTTGTCCCTGAAGGAGAAAATCCATTTCAAGTGTCACATCGCTGACAGCAAGCCGCAATTCAGCCGAGTGCGGTGCCACAAGCTTTATCTTCCGTAAATAAGCTGACTTAACTTACCTTTACACTCATATGCTGCTGATGCTTTTTGTGAGATTAACATCACATGTAAGGGAACAAACAGGAGGTCAAGAAACACTAATTTTCAAAGAACTGTGTCCCTTTTTATTTGAATATTTTATTTCTTTCTGTCACAACTGCCATGAAATATAGTTACCACGGTCAGAGTTGCTATTAATACAAATGATGTTTGGGTTTTAAATAGAAAGGTCCAGCTGTGGTTATTTTCTTTGCCTCGGAAGAAACTACCAGATGTATTTATGTATGTATTTATAATGTAGGTTCTGCTACATTAAACATTAAACAGCTTGATACCTCTACATTTGCACTGTAAAAATAGTGATAGGATATTTTTTACGGTACATAGTGAACCCATTATGGCTGTATTTCAAGCTCTGTGCACCACTGCTGTCACAAAATACAGAACATGTAGTTACCACAGTCAAAATTGTAAGTAGCTTGTTAGTGAATTAATTAATGTTTACAAACTTGCAACGTTCAAATTTCAACAAAAACACTGAATATGTGTATGATGAAGGTATATGTAAACAAATTAATCCACATTTGATAACAATGGCATTACAATTTTAAAAACAATTTTATGTACATCACAGTACATTGCAGTAGCGTAACTGAACATGAATTAACACCTTAACACTATGCAACGGCCATACAATGATACCATACATATGTAGATCTCGTCATTTTTTAAGAATGTATCTGATACTGTAGTTATTTTGCATATACAGCATTTTGTTTTAAGCTGTCTGCATAGACTGCTATACCATGCCAAATATGCACAGATAAAGTAGCATTGAACCAATGGTATTACCATAATCTTCTTAACTATTGCGGTGTCACAGCATAGAAATGTAAGCTTAAATGTTCTTTTACTGAGAATGTTTACTGTGAATACAATCTCCTGAGAATACATTAGTTAGGTATGTGACACTTTTAGATTCAATAGTGTTACTGTATACATATGCACTTTTCCCTGATCTTATCTGCCTGGTTCAATCTTCATTTTGTTCCAAAACGTTTTTCATACAGTAGAAGTTTTCTGCTCACTACAGCTGGCATATCAGTAATATATACAAAGAAAAGAAGAGGGCCTATACTAGACGTCTGTGGAACTCCACACAGTCATTTGAGCTCTGAGGAAACACAACTGACCATAGACTGTTCTGTCACTAAATAAATAAGCCCCAGAACATTTTAACAATACCTTATTATTAGATCCATGCACTTCATGCTGTGCTGGGGCTCGGTATCAGCGCTGGGTATCAAATACCTTGTCGAGGTGTAATGTGACATTGTTCGCAAAATTTTATTTAATACTTTTTTAGTTTAATATGGCCAAATAGGTGGTCCCCTAACCTGTAGTGCAAATAATGGAGATTGTCGCCGAAATGTATAATTAATGGTAAAATCGCACTTTTCACACATATACACACACACACACACATACATGCACGCACGCACATGCAAAGGTCAAACAAATATTTAAGGAACTTACCTGTGTTTTTTTTGTTCTAAAACAATAAGCATTTTGATTCCCGGCAATTCCGTTTATTCAGTATACTCAATTCTATCTTCTGGATGAAACTTTGCACTACATAGCTATTTTTGGTGACTCTTCTTCTTTTATTCCTGTTTATTCATCTTATTTAAGTTACGGTCAAAGCAGGGGCAATGAGAACCCGATTCGATGCATTTCCTGGTTTTCTAATGAGACACACTCTCAGGCTAGGCTACGGCAGTTACAATTACAGTATAATGGAAATGAGGGCTTTTTTGGGAACTGACATTTAGATGCAAGTTCTCCTCTTTTCTTTCCTGAAGAAGCTGCTTGACCTGACAGACCCCCAGTTGGGTCACCTGAAATCAGCAGCATCTTAATTACTGTATTTTGTGAATAATTGAGCATGGTAGAACTGTACACATATACAAGCAATGTTCAGGTGTTAGTTCAACACATGTAAATACAGGGCATTGTGAGTTATTGCATTTCAAGCAATTTCTGTTTTAATTGTGTAAGCACTGTGGCTAGTGGATAACAGTGCTATAGGGATAAAAAGCATACAACAAAGTTTTGCATACATCAGATCTCTATTTGGAGTAATGCAGTAGTAATTACACCAATATACAAATAGATGTTCCCATTCTGGCTCATTATGTCCCATTAAAACATCCTGTTGTCTCGTGCTTTAACAATTTGAATCTGGTCAGCCTTTTGTCATAGGCACTTGCGGTATAATCTGAGCATAATGACATTATTCTCTGTAATTAATTTTAAATGGTACATACAGCCCGGGCGGGGGATCGAACCGGCAACCCTCCGACTGCCAGACGACTGCTCTTACTGCCTGAGCCAATGTCACCCTGAAATAAAAATGTCAATAATTTTTCATCATTTTCATAATTTAAAAAATGATAACTGACTGGTTATTTAAATAGTGTGGCGAGCAGAGATTTGCATTGTTGATGTAGGCTACATGTGCTGCCCAAATGCAATGAGTGACATTGTAGCCATAATCCCCCCCTGTGGTAACATATGGTAGGCTACTTTATATCAGGTTTTCATATATTAAGATGTCTCAACTAAATAGACTTTGTGGCAAAGTGTGAAACTGTGTGAAGCTTGCTTTAGGCCTTCTCCAGCACCGTGGCACCGTCAGTTTTAGCCCACTTCTTGACCTATATAATATTGGCTGTGTAGATAAACAGTGAAAATCATGAAAAATTAAACATACGATAACAAACAAACTCATACACGCAGTAAACAAGACATTGCACTCTTAAGAATTGTATCTATTTGCTTTTATGTGTGTAACACATTGCAAGGCATTATACCATGCATTAGTTGCAGAATTTGTGGTTCATTTTGGCATTTTCAGAAACATTGCCTCTGTCCAATTCTCAGCTAGATCATCTTCCAGTATTCTTATTAGCTGAGCAGGCATCTGAGCTTAGCTGTGTTATAAAATTAGATTCGGTATAAAAATTAATCTAACTCATAGTATAGCTTGTCAAGAGTCTCCTCTGTATCTGTACAGCTGAAAGACTCAAATGCAGCACACAATTGCAGGGAATCTTTCACTTCTGACAAATGATAAATGGACAGTCTTATTTAATTACCATTTCCATAACATTTAATAACCCCAAACCAGATGGTTTTCTTAGCACAATGCAGTACATTCTTAATGTGACTAAAATCATGCTAACTGAATAAAGCTTTAATACAGTCATACCCAACAGCACTCTTTGAGTTCCGTGGGATTGCTAATGACCACAATGAGTTAGGATCTCCATTCAAAGCAGCATTCTTTCTTGGTCCAAGGGGAAGACTACCCTCTACTGGCCCACCAAAACCACCTGAAGCGGCACCCTGGATTTTCCAGATTATTCCAAACCACAGAATACTGATGTACTAATGTCCTAACCAAACCAAGACCAACGCAAATTTAATCATAAGGCAGCATGCATTTGTATAGTGGCTATGAACAGCTGACGTACAGTGCAATGTCTCATTGAGACACATTGGTTATTAGATCCATTAAGCAATCTTTTTAAGTGCAGCACAGAGCGAGTGTTTTACTAAAACAATAAGATATCAGAGGGTGCATTTGCTCTTCTGCAGCTGATGAGTGATTGAGCGCAGAGCTCAGAGTAACTACACTGCCAACTCACACATGCTGTGTGGGGGGCTGGCGTATGTGACCAATGATGCTAAAGGTAGAGGTGGCGCAACAGGCTGAGATGCAGCGGACTTCCAGTTGCAGTTCATTGCAGTTGCACACCGGGGACCGGGGTTCTGCCAAATGCCAAGTTTGGCCGGCTCTCGTGGAGCGGCATAATTGGCTCGCTGCTCCAGAGGGAGGGACTTGGCAGGGTTAGCTGATCGCCGCACAAAAAGCACCTTCGGGCCACCGAGGGACGGGGTGTGGGCGGTGTTTCTAACACTAACTCTAATTGGATTAGATGGGGTACAACTGGCCCCCAAATTGGGAGAAAAAGGGAGAAATCTGAAATAAATGTTAAAAATAAATAAATGTTCAGGATAAGCGGGTTAGGATAATGGATGGATGGATGGATGTGTCAGGTTGGAGATATACCTAAACGTATGTGATGTATTGACTTTAGCATTTTCTGGCATTTCTTAAAATGACTTGATTTCACCTTTCTGGGTTGTTCAACATATACTCAAGCTTGGGTAGACATTGTAGGGCATAGATAATCCTTAGAAAATGTGAATAAATGATAAATGTTTTTTTCATTCAGATAGATATAGATTCAGACTCAGTTTAAGTGGAATTATCAAAATTATATGTCTGGTAATACATTATTTATCCAGTAAAAACTAAGGCCACAGACATAGAAATGTAAATGGGTTTTAATTGGTGGTGTTAAAATAGAGCACTGAGGATATACACAGTTGCTTAACAAAAGATGAAAGGAAATGTGCTCAAGTTCTTTTTTTTCTGTCAAGACATTTTTGGTTTTCTCTGGTGACGTACTTCAGAAAGAACTGAGACAGGGCCAAAGGCCGACTGGAAAACCTCAAAGATGAATATGCATGTTTGTTGAATCTCTCAGGATTTCCACGTTTCATTTCATTCCTTTAATGCAATTCGGTCCAGACATTTTGCGAGGATTTTAATCCTTAATGCTCTTAACTGGAGAAGGGAAAACTGCACAGCCTACAGAAAAAGAAAGGACTTCACAATTAGCCAGACCTCATCCCTCAATCAAATGTCCTGTCCACTTAGATCTAACTGCCTCATCCCTTACCTCGGCTACATGATTTAAATATGTCTTATTCATAAATTATATGATTCATGGGCCGTCAGCTTGGTATAGTCAGAGAAGACATTCATCATGACCGCTGGGAGACCCTATGGCCATTAACCAGCAGCCTATGGTCAGGAGTGTGAGCTGTAGAGTGACCGACCAGACAGAGTGTGGCTTTATGCTGGCTTTATAATCCTCATGCCACTGGATTATAATCTGTTAACCATGTGACAGCGTGTCTCTCTTCTAATGAATAATCTAGAACACTGGGAAATAAATAAATAATAATAATTCACAAAAATATACGATAATATTTTTAATAATATGTTCTTAAAACGTACTTGGATATACACTCAGAGATCACTTTATTAGGAAGAATCTAAATGCATAAAAGCATGCAGACGTGGTCAAGAGGTTCAGCTGTTTTTCAGACCAAATATAAGAATGGGGAAGAAATGTGATCTCAGTGACTTTGACCGATAAATGATTGTTGGTGCCAGACAGGGTGGTTCGAGTATCACATAAACTGCTCATCTCCTCTGTTTTTTAATCAGTCTCTAGAGTTTGCAGAGAATGGTGCAAAAAACAAAAAACATCCAGTGATCAGCAGTTCTGCGGGCAGAAACACGTTGTTAATGAGAGAGGTCAGAGGGAAAGCGTATACAGTGGTATGCAGAAGAGCATCTCTGAACGCACAACGTGTAAAATCTATAACAGGATAGGCTACAGCAGCAGAAAATGTAAGTCTCAAAAATAAGTCTAATAAATACCTAATAAAGTAGCATTTGGCAGACGCACTTATCCAGAACAACATACAACAAAGTGCAAAGTGCATACCCATAACCAGGGATAAATGCGCTGAAAGACCCTAGGGAAGTACAATTTCAACTGCTACCTGCACAACAAAGATAAGGCCTATTTGATCAGATTTTTTTTTTTTTTCGTAATACCGCAACATGCGAATGTATGAACAAACCGCTTACCTAGCCAAACACTGCTTACCTAGCCAAAATAAACATCCTAATACACAAGTAAATATCACAAAAAGACAACAATTAAGGCTTGCAGGGAGGTAGGGAGGGACAGGGAGAGGTGCAGCTTGAAGAGGTGCGTCTTCAGTTTACGCGTGAAGATGGCAAGAGATTCTACTGTTCTGACCTCCACGGGAGTTCATTCCACCACCGTGGAGCCAGAACAGACAGTAGTCGTGAGCGGGAGGTGGAAGTTCGGAGAGGGGGAGGCACCAAGCCGAACAAAGAGGTCTGGCAGGGGTGTAGGGTCTGATGATTTTTTGAAGGTAAGCTGGGGCAGTCCCCTTAACTACTTGGAAGGCTAGCACCAATGTTTTAATTTGATGCGAGCCATGACAGGCAGCCAGTGGAGGGAAGTAAGCAGGGGGGTGACATGTGAGTGTTTGAGAAGGTTGAAGACCAGACGAGCTGCTGCATTCTGGATAAGTTGGAGGGGTCTGATGGCGGATGCTGGGAGGCCAGCCAAGAGGGAGTTGCAGTAGTCCAGGCGGGACAAAACCATCGATTGGACCAGGAGCTGGGTCGAGTAGGGGGTGAGAAAGGGGCGGATCCTCTGTATGTTGTATAGGAAGAACCTGCATGACCGCCGCGATGTTCTCAGAGAGGGAGATTCTGCTGTCCATCACCATGCCAAGGCTACTTGCACAGTGTGATGGCATCAGTGAGGTATCTCCTAGAGAAATGGAGAGATCCAGATGGGGAGAGGTAATAGCATTACTTTGTAATGAACCGAAGTACCGTCCTCTTACCTTATCCTGTCTTTTAACCCACAGGAGGGTAGATTCCTTGCAATGTTCTAAGTCAGTGTTCTAGAACTGCGACTGAGCTGGCTTAGTACTTGGATCGGAGCCTCCCAGATAAATGATCCCTTCTGGTCAAAGTAGGAAAATCCAATGACTTGATGGGGATACTGTGCTATAAGTAGGGCTGGGTATCGAAGGTCGGTACTTGTTCGGTACTACCGAGCACCGAAATATGTCAAAACATTCGGTGCCAACTTTCGGTACTTTACTTTTTTTTTTTTATAAGTAAAGTATATATCTTGAACCAGTAGAGGGCGAAAGTGAACCGTCGACGGGTCACTTTGACTCACGGGGGTATCGACCCCATTTATGACCCCATAAAGTGACACAAATAAGCACAATACACGTCGTAGCACTCGGTCTGCCCCAGCGTTCAGCATTTGCCAACCATTCGCATCGAGCAATGCACGAGAGAGTGTATTCTCGGATACGCGAGGTGAAAACCATGTGTGTCTGTGGCATTTAAAACAAGGAAAAGACACTCCCCTAATGCTCGTTGATCCGGCTTGCTGATTGGTTGCCCTTTGTTGCCATGAGGTTTTAATTCGTCTCTCATCCAATCACCATATCTGTTCTAAAATCGAACGTGGCCGCTGATTGGATCGGTAGGTAGCGACTGACTGAGGGTGGAAAAACAAATGCGTCCATGCGACACTTCAGCTAATGTACACATCACGGGACCGCATCTGAGGTAAACTTAACGGAGTGAAAAAATGTCACAACAACGGTCCAAGGTCTGGCTACATTTCACAAAAACGGAAGACGTCGTAAAATGCAATATTTGCAATAAGAAAGTAGCTGCCAAGACAGGCAACACTTCCAATTTAATGAAGCATTTAATCGTGCACGGCATTAACCTGAGACAACAGAGCTGCACCGTGTTCGATTGCTTCTTCCTGTTTTTACTTCACTGTTTTGGTTTTACAATATCCATTTTATAGTAATTTTATTTTCTATTTAACATTGCATTTTGCACATTGGTTTTATTTGATTTAAAAGTACTTTCTATTGCCTTTTTTATTTTTAAACTGCATAAATGCACATACTTTGTTTATTTACAAGTACTTTTGCACGTGCATGTTTTGCAGTTCTAATTAAATATTTAATAGTTAATTTAGTAGTTTAATAGTTGTTCAAGTGAAAAAGAAACAATAAACATTTCACACTTAAAATGAATAACATTTGGACTCTTTCTATTTGGAAAAACTAATGTAAAAAGACTTGCATAATAGTAAAAACATTTTCAGGCTATTGTGCTTTTATTTACATAGGTATCGAAAAAAGTATCGTTTTCGTACCGGTATCGAAACTCAGGTACCAGTATCGGTACCGGTATCAAATTTTAGATTTTTCAGCCCTAGCTATAAGGTGACATTATTTTTCTGAAGGGATGTTAGACAGAGTGCCCAGTTCACCAATCGCCATAGTAATGAACGTTCCCATGGCAGTTTGCGAGAGAACAGTTTTCAGCTGATTCCAGCACAATGATCAACAGTTTATCTCACAAATTGTCGGCTAATGCTGAGACTTGCACGTTTTACATTTCTAAAAGAAATGCATTGCACTCACATACAACAAAATGCTTATGGAAGTGCCCTGATACACCTTTAGATCCATTTTACATTCCAAACTTGTAAGAGTATCATAGCATAAGCCATGCTTATCACTTTACCCAGACAGCCGTTACTCCTTTTCTTCAGCACCTAATAGACAAATCACTCCAGGGACCACTGTAGCCATTTTCATGCTAGATGATATTAACCCACAGTCTTTTCCAGAAATGATTCTGTGTGCAGGATAAATCGCAGACTTGCAAAAAGACATGCATTCGTGTTCACATATTAGAGCGTTCTTCCCACAGATTTATGATGGCTTAATGTTACATGATTGAGGGAAACACGATTCAAGCAAATGCCATACTGTAGATGCAAAAGCAGCGCTTTGCTGTAAATGGGTCATGTTCTTGCCTCCAGACCACCAGTATGGTACAGTAAGGTCTGGTAGCTATCCCAGAATGCTGCACTGAACTGAAATAGACTGATGTTTGGTAATTGATGCAAGTCATTAAAGCTCATTATTAAACATTATTGTTCTAGATTATTTTATTTACAGCTTTAGCTCATTTGCATTTCAAAATCAATGCCCCGTGACATGTTCAACACTCTGCTTGTTATGAATGATATATGTTCAGAAACAAAATGAAAGGAAAATTATTCCTTTCAGATCTGTAATTAGATCCATGTTTACATCTCTGTAGTGCGAAGGAACAAGTCGGACAGTCTTCTTACTGGGCCTGAGAAAGTACGGCAATCAATTCTGCCTGCGGCTGTAATGCACTGCAGCCAACTGAGACAAGCATGCAGTGGGTCCTGGGTAATGGTGTTTTTCTGCCTAAGGGAACTGGGTGGACAGGGATAAGCCACTGCTCCCTGAGGATTTCTCAATGTTTTTTTTTCTCCCCTAGATAGGTGGGTTGCACGTATGTGTGTGTGCGTGCGTGTGTTTGTGTGTATGTGTGTGTGTCTCAAGTGTGTGTGTGTGGGCATGTACTCATGTGTGCATGTGTGTTTGTGTGTGTGTGTATGTGTGTTTGTGTGTGTGTGTGTGTGTGTGTGTATGTGTGCATGCATGTGTGCGTGCATGTTTGGGTGATGAAGCGGGGTAGGCTTGTTTAGCATGATGCTGTAAAATAAATGCATGTTAATGAGCTTGAGTGTAATATTCTGCCGATCAATATTGTTCTTTGATGATTCACATTTTCAATTTAGAGAGCCTCTACATGCACTATGTGTATGGCTCTGTGGATGTTAATTTTATCAGTGAGGATACAAACTGGGGTAGTCTTTTTAAATTCTGTCCAATTATATCCCTGTAATCAGCAGGCAGTTACATCACCTTCGGGAAGTCTCAGCGTTTTGTCTTGTTACGGGAGGTACAAGTAAATGGTACACAGTGTGGGTTTGTGCATCGGGATATAACACATAAGCATCTAAGGGTGCGAAATGATCAAATGCTGGAACACATTTGATCAATGGTAGTTGGTTAGGTTCCCATAAGTCTCTGATCTCAGACTACAGCAAGTTGGGAACTCTCTCCCACCAGCATAACCTCCTTAATATAGCATGTTGGTAGGGGAGATGATGAATTAGCTGGGCCACAGGAAGCCCTGGCTTACCGGGCGTTTTAAATGAGCACTGCAATGCAGGGGAAGTCTGATGACGCTGCAGGAGAGGACAGAGGTGACCACGGTAACCCTTGGTATTTGAGCGCTGTTGAATAAAGATTGGGGCGACCGCTGGACCTAATGAAAGTACTGCTGGCTGAGGCAACCACACCTCCATTTTAAAGGCTCTTCTCCTGACCCCTCCCTGCTGGCGTTCCCCCCCCCCCCACACCCCGTCTCCGGGCAGAATCTCATTTAAAAAGACGGCCAGTGTGACCTCCACGCAGATGGTGGTTCTGAACTCAAAACATCTGAATGAAATATTGATTGTATTTTTATCAGCAGTAGTTTTTGCCTAAACTTTTCATGTATTTTTAATGTTCCATTCTTTTTGCAAACCATGAGTGAACAAATACAGGGAAGTGTGGGCAATATGTCTTTGTCCTTTGCGACACCACAGCATTTTAATTAAACATACACTGTGAGAAAAAATTCCATTTTTATATTAAAGTCTGCCTTGGGATGCTTACTCTCTGTCAGGCAGAAGCTTAATTTTCTAAACAAGATTTTATAAACCTGTCAGTAGCTGAGGTGAGGGTATTATTCCCATCACATCAAAAAAACTGAAGTCATCCTTAAGTGAAAACTATCCAAGGAGAGGAAAAAGTCATACAAATAAATATCTTAAAATAAGTTCTACTACATACCGGCCATCACACCTGTGACTGTTGTGCAATCTCATCAGGAAAAAAAATAGGTCATTTTCTTGTCTATTAAAAGAAAATGAAATTTATAATACATTAAATGTTGGTGACCTACTTATGCATTGGTGTATTTATTGCTGAGAGCTATGAAACTATAAGCTCTGTACTGTTTAGTCTCAAAGCAGGCTGGACTAAAGTCTCTGAGTAAGACCGACAATGTTTACCATTGACTCTAGAACTGCTTACCTACTTGGCTGAACTTTAAAGCAAATAACAAGCTTTTTTAACTCATATATTCAATCTTTTTTTATGATATGCTGAGTCCATAACTTTGAATGGTGAATTTATGTATGTGGTATTTGCCCCAGTACTAAAATATCCTTAATTCCAGTAATCATCAAACCATAGCAGAGTGCAAACAGGATTACATTTTTTTTTTTTTTTTACTTTTTGGAAAAAAAAATGTTCTTCTGTGTTGAAGCACAAGTACATTACAGTTAAATTGGACAGAAGCCAAAGAGCCATATTGAATGAAATTGTAATTTCTCACAGCTTTAGGTTCCAGTAACAAATATGCCTAATTGCAATTTTATCTCATTGGTTATGCTAAACAGACACATGTAAAGTATGTTCCTTGCTGTCTAATCTGTCACAGAAATAATTGCCGTGTTCAAAACAAACACATGAAAATAAAAATATTTGAACATTACGTATATGCTTAGTAATGTAGCGGAACGACAGTTGCAGGAGAAAAGTCGAAGGGAACTTTGAGTTTTCTTGCCTTATACAGATAACAATACACAATAAGAGAATCACAGGCTTCTCCTCTGCTTGTGTTTCGGCAAGATGTGTCTTCACCCCAATGATTACACACAAGCGCAAGCACCTGAGTGTGCGACTCTCTTATTTTGTTTAGTAATCACTCTGTTAGTCATTACCACACAAAACTCTGGGTGTGCACCTTCTGTGCGCTTAAATGAATAACAAAAATGCATTTCCCTAAATGATGCTGTCTTTTGTATGTTGTACTTGTATTTGTAAGAACTAGCCATGAAGTATTCTAGGCCTGGCTGACAACTTGCTAATGAAAAAGAACTGTTTATCTTTCGTGTCTTTTACATTGGTGACCTTTCTCACGAGTTTATAATGACAAGTACGGATTATTAATGATGTTGTTACTTGGAGAGGTGTTAGACCGCATCATACATTATCTTATGAGGCCCCATGTTGCTTCTTCTGTGTTCTACTATTCTAATTCTATGTTTAATGAATGGCAACATTTAAATAAGGATTTGGAAATGTGGGACAGCATGAATACTTGATTGTTATTGTGAAGCGATGCACCGTGCAATTGCATGAATCAATTGATCAATTTGTGTGTATGTGTGTGCACGTATGTGTGTGTGTGTGTGCACACATTTGTGTGTGTGTGCATGTGTGTGCGCGTGTATGTGTGTGTATATGTGTGTGTGTGGGTGTGTACATGTGTAAGTGTGTATGTGTGTGCATGCGTGTGTGTGTGTGTGTGCATGTGTATGTGTACACGTGTGAGTGTGTGCGTGTGTGTGCGCGTGTGGGTGGGTGTATGTGCATGTGTACATGTGTGAGTGTGTATGTGTGTGTGTGTGTGTGTACATGTGTGTGTGTGTGTGCGTGCATGTGTGTGTACCTGTGTGTGTGTGTGTGTGTGGGTGTGCATGTGTACATGTGTGAGTGTGTATGTGTGTGTGTGTGGGTGTGTGTGCATGTGTGTGTGTGTTTGCACGCGTTTATGAATATTTCAGTCAATCCCCACTTCCTCAGTATGCGTGAGCGTATTCAGGTCACCCGCCCCTGTCATTATTTTTGATTAGGCACATAAATAACAGCATTGAGGCCATATTGCATTCTCTTTCAAGGCTTCCCCTCAGCGCAGTGCCCGTCTGTAGCCTCTTCTCTTCCCAAAAGATCTGACCTTTTCTTGGACCGCACAGAGGAACCGCTCGGCGCAAACGCGATAGCTTTGAATCGACCTCCTTTGAAGGGAATCATTGAAGACCTTATCTCCGACCGTCACTCCGCCCGGCACCACCCGGCGAACGTGCATCCCAGGTATTCTCCCACAATCCCTTTGGTCATGTGTAAAATCGTCCGGTGCGCGCTGTGTTGCGCCAAGTGTGTCGGCCACTCGACGGCCGGTTATGGACATGATGGATTCATTTCCATAATTAGCTGTCACCCGGAATGAGTGACTCACAGGCACTCATAAAGAAGCCGCACCGGAGGACCTGGGATTGACATTCCACCAGAAGCTCACAAACCCCAGTGGTAACTGCCGGTATTGCAGCGCATTACGCCTCCGGAGCCAAAAAGCACATTTCCATTGAAAACTATGCATTTAATGTGGACAAATTATTAGTTTGTTGCAATGTTTTTCCCACTGAACTAATCACTCCCCAGGGACCTTGTTGTTGTGATACATACAGAATAAGATAAAAGATTTTCTTTTAAATGCCTATTCATCTATTCATATTTATGTACCCGGTGCACCTGTTCTGGTGCTGAAAATGCCCCAGTGAGCACGCTCTGGTGCCAAAAAGGCCCATAGTCATACGTGGCTGCCTCCATGAACTGGCTTCATGCACCATTGAGCAGTTCCCATAGGCATACAAGGAAGTAACAACCTGTTTCCAGTTTGAACATATACTCACTGAGCACTTTATTAGGTATTTATTACATTTTTTTTTTACTTCTGCTCCTATAGCCTATCCACTTAGAGGTTTGACGTGTTGTGTGTTCAGAGATGCTCTTCTGCATATCACTGTTGTAATGTGTGGTTATTTGTGTTACCGTCACCTTCCTGTCAGCTTTGACCAGCCTGACCCTTCTCCTCTAGCCTCACTTATTAACAACTCACTTCTGCCCACAGAACTGCTGCTCACTGGTTATTTTTTTGTTTTTCTCTGCAAACTCAAGAGACTGATATCCGTGAAAATCCCAGGAGATCAGCCGTTTCTGAGATACTCAAACCACCCTGTCTGGCACCCACAATCATTCCATGGTTCATAGTCACTTAGATCACATTTCTTCCCCATTCTGACATTTGATCTGAAAAACAGCTGAACCTCTTGATCATGTCTTCATGCTTTTATGCATTTAGTTGCTGCCACATGATTGGCAGATTCAATAATTTCATTAACACGCTGGTGTACAGGTGTTCCTAATAAAGTGCTCATCTCAGTGGGCTGCACGGGTGACACTGTGCCTCTTTAATCGGCAACCTCAAGCTAAAATAGGGATATTTTAATACACATGTGATGTTAGTCATTTTCTGTACATTGTCTGCCATCCAACTGGATATTTATAGAATCAATGATGGTGAAGAACCTTTCTAAAGGGTGCAATTGCAATAAAAACTCGGGAGTCAAAACACAAGCCTCCGAGTTATAAGTCCACTTATTGCTGCCCAGCATAATAGACTGTATAGGTACTGTCTGAAAGTAGGCTGTTCATCAGTTTCACAAAAAAGCATTTTCTTTTTTCACTGAAGCGAAATTAGCTATTCATATTGGGGGCAGAAGTAATACATTTGTTATTTTATAATGGTCCAATAGTCAGTGTTTATGAATTGTACAATCAGGATGGTGTCAGCACCTATCAGCACAGATATATATTGGTGATGACTCATCGTTCATGCGGACTGTATTATCATAAACAAGTGTATACAGGTGTGAAATTTACCACAACACTGGGTAGAATATATTACAGTCAGTTTCCCAAAATGTATTGCTATTCTTTTGTTTTTGAGGGAAAGATACTGACTTCAGGGGCCATCTTGATGCAATTCTACTCAGACAGAGAAAATATTACCATATTACAAAACGGTAAATAAAAGTCCAAAGTCATTTATTCTGATTTGATGTATTCCAGTTATGTCTAACATTTCCAACAGCCATTTTATGTAGTTTTGAATGAAAGGGAACAGCCATTTTGTGTAGTTTTGAATGAAGGGGATTGCTGGTGTGCTACTTCTGACTGACCTTTGTTTGTTAAATGGGCTTGTTAGTTAAGAAGGAAAGGGCACGAGGAAGGTTTTAATGTGAGGTGTTTCTACTCCCTTGGCTCCTTGTTTAATACACAGACGCTAAATGTCAAATATATTCATCTTCCAAAAATGTTACATGGGCACACAGAGTAATTGCCTGCTTTGAATTTAATTCAATAAGACCAATGCATTGTGTTGTCAAAAGCCCGCTATCTGACTGTATAAATTTGCTTCACGTGACTTACATGCCTTGATTAATTTATTCACAGCGCCATTAGCTTCGCCTCAGTTGCAATTTTCTTTTGAAAAGAGAAGAAAAAGCATTTTTCCCCCGGACCCACACAACAAAAATGTCAGCATCGTCTCTCCGTTTCTTCTTTGCTCCACGGCAACAAAGGCTTTTATGTTAAGTTTAGAGAGAGGTTGCTTTGCAATGTAATCAGCACTACATCATGTTGCTCCACTGTGTGTCAGCAGTGATCTAAACCGCACCGCTAAAGAATTATGTCGTTGCCAGCAGAGCTGCAAAGTACATCATTGGCGTTTGATCATCTTAAATCCGCCAGTGATGTGTGGGCATGCCGGGAATTTTAAGAGGTCAACCGAAAAAAAGGAAATCGAAAATAGTGAAAATGAGAATCATAATCCAAACCGATGATGCCGGCAACAACCGACTTACGCCGCGTCGCGGGCGTGCCTGACAACCGCGGAACTCGGGAGCCTGCTCTTGTGTGATAAATGGATTGTTCATTTTGAGAGGGATTCAAAGTCAACGTTAACCAAGGGGTCGGGATCTCGTTCGTATGAATCGAAAGACTGCCTAATGAATCTTAGCAATTTGCATGTAATGGTCCACACTGTTGCTAAATGTGCCAATTCAATTTCAAACTGGAACCCTATCCAAGTGAGCTGTGAGACTTAAGGAAGCATATTAAATACGGCCAGCATACGCACATCCAGTTCAGTGAGGTGCTGGGCTGAAAAGCACATTAATGAAAATAGAGAACTCTGCAATGCTCCTTACACAACTTTATTGTATTACAATTATTCAACTACTATAATAATAACGGTGTGTAAGGTACATATCAGTGGGCTTCCTTCTTTTCATTAAAAACATAACCAATAAGGCAGTCAAAATTTACAAGCAATTTCAATTGAGAACTTTTAATTTGAATAACGCACATGTGGTAATAATTGGACCCTTATAAGCTAAAATTGATATAGGAGTGATAATTTAGGAGTTATGATACTGGTAGTCATAACTTCATAGTTATGCAGTGCACGTTTTCAGAAACATCAGCCTGTAAATTAATAGATACATGTAACCGGAAATAAGACCTTTGCATTAAAGCTTGCCTTATGAAACAATCAGAGAGAGGTTATCTGATTGGGTCCATTTATTCTAATGCCCACACAATGTTCTTAGCTAAGAAATAATGGAGCTCATTTCAATGTAATTAATGTTTTGGACAGCAAATTCTAAACTAGCAAGAGTACTTGAGGTAATTTTAAAGTGTCTAAAATCATAGGCTATTCAAATACCACATTCCCCTGTACCACACATTGATTTTATTCAGAATCCATGTCTCTACATCTATATACATTGTAATATACTTTGTATTAATGTATATTGATCCACTGCCAAGCCTCTGGCTCTTTGTTTAGAATGTATTTAGGTAAGATAAATATACAGCGAATAAGAAGAAAATATTGAGAAAAAGTATTTTTAATCCCTGTCTGCATAGTTGGTTATTTATCAGCCATTTTAGCTTTGCATTGCTACTGACTCTGGATACACGCAACAATATCATTAAACAATAATGGGTGTTGGACACTGTGTGTCATGTATGCCTCTGACAGAATTGACCTGAATAGATATAAGTGCCAGATTTGTTGTTTTCTACGGGTCTATAACCATCAAATTACTCCAGAGCAAACTGCTACACAGTACACAAACGTTCTGAGCCATTAAATCGGCATTAGAGTGATCCCTCAATGATGGAGAACGCAGGGCAGAATGGAGGGAATGAAGCGCTTGGCCCATACCACACGTTTCATAAACCTTGAAGTGGCGTGCATCATTTCTCAGAGCGAGATGGCGTGGAAGTCCAAGGATTTACTTTGCCCTGTGTCATTTAGTGCCCTATCTGATCGATGGGGCTTCCGCCCCCACCGCACCTAAAAAGATAAAGTGTGAAAAATGTCTCCATCACAGCGACCTGGTGCAGATGGTGGCGTATGGGAGATGTGGGATGAGGGCCATTTGCAGACGTTCTTATGAAGAAGACAGCAATAACTAAGAGGGGCCGTGGAAATGGAAGGGCACAGGAAACCGTGGCAGTTAGGGGGGCAGCGCTGTTGGAAACGTTATGAATGTGACCAATTTCGTCAAAAACAGACATGTCAAGATAAGAGTAAAAGCGACTCGCTGTATCGTCGCTCCAATAATGTACATGTCTTGGTTTCTGATTTCACCCCACAATTGACCATATAGTTACACCGTGCTCTTTGCTTGGTTTGTCTAATCTCACTGAGGCCGAAGAGATGTATTATTTTAACCTTAGACTGGAATACTGGAGTACAACAACAGGCCCAGAAATGTCTATGTCGGTTGTGAAAAGGGGGGGGGGGGGGCGTTTCGCTATGGCGCTACCTGCTTTCTCTCAGCGGCTCTTTAGACACGTTTAGAGCAGCGCCACCATTATGCACAGTCTCTGGGGTTTTTGTCATCGGTGAGTGATACACCCCCCCGGCCGGTATTCATCTTGACCTCTATCTCACCACGCCGCTAATTTCCGGCGCCGGTGAAAAGCGAGTGACAGAAGCATCCATTCAGTCTGGAACAAGGCCACGCTCTGACCCGCGCTCTCCCTGCCTCCTTCCTCCTCCATCCCAGGCTGGGAGGGATGGGGCGTCAGCCTCAATAAGGCAAGTGACAGTTTTGATTGCTTTTACAAGGGTTGGTTCTGGCAGCAGTTTATCTTTTTTTTCTCTCCTTCCTCAATCCCCGCCCCCCCCCCCCCGCCCCCCCCCCCCTCCTCCTTCCCAGACCTCACTCAGCTCCCCCTTATGCATTAAAATCCCAGTGCCATCTGAAAAGCTATTAGGCCGTGGTTTTTTAACTTTACCCACCCCCCCTTCCCAAACCCCAATCCCTGCCGACACAAAGGCGGGGAGGCCATTGTATTCTCCGCATCATCACTCCTTTTGGGAGTGCATGGGCATGACTTTCCTCGGGGTCTGTTTCTTTAGCGCAAGCAGCACTTTGGACTACTTTTCTGTTTGTTCAGCGGCTTCATCTGCTCCTTAAATGGTTCAAATCTTGACCTCATTCCTTTTTTTGCACAGTTCAAATAGATGCTATCCTTCTGCCAGAAGGGCTGACTGGTGCAGCTTGCTTTTGCATACTTCTCTGAGTTCTTGACCTGAATATTGTCTGTTTCTGTAGTAATCTCAACTTCCCTGTTTTAAAGAACTACCCCATGCATTGGAAGTAGTAATATGCTCAGTAATTTATGCTAAATTAGCTTTAGTCTGAGCAAATGTTTATGTATAATGCAGTTAATTAACACTCACTGTAATTTAGAAAATTTTAGTGAGGTTACCTCAGGTTAATGGCTACTAATTATAGACAATGAAGTGCATTACTATGCCCTGATAATCATTATATGAAGCAGATATGCTATCTATCAGATAGAGAGAGGTGGTATGAGACTTAACTAATGAGAGAGGAAGGGAACATACACACACACACACAACACAGTCACACACACACACACACAACACAGTCACACACACCCACCAACACAATAAAAATATAACAAAACCTGTTGTCTGCCATTGAACCTAACCTCTATGAATATATGTCGCCATTTCCTTGTGTTGTTAGATCAATCAACGTTTGACAACCGTCCCTTTATAACGAGCGATTCAAGGCGCATCGGTAAATCTGGACCACATAATCCCTGCCGTTGACCTGGGAGGAGAAGATTGCACACCACAAACAGGGCGCGGTCCTGTCCATCGTCGTCCGTCTGTCCGTCCTGCCTGGTAGAACCAGCTGTCGCATTGCTGTGTCCTGGCTGCTGAGAGGTGACCACATGTCACCACCACCTAGCGTAAACCACAGCGTTTCCGCCGGGGCAGCATCAGCTCAGGTGGTAAGAGCAGTCGTCTGGCAGTCAGAGGGTTGGATGTGTCGAAGTATCCCTGAGCAAGGCCCCTCCTGACTCCTGACGAGCTGGTTGGTACCTCGCTTGGCAGTAAATTGCCATTGGTGTGCGCGCGCGTGCATGAACGGGTGTGTGAGAAGCTTCAATTGTACAGCGCTTTGGATAAAGGTGCTCTATGAAAGCCGACCATTTACCATGGGATGCCCAGGGGGGGTTGCTGGTTCTCCCCCTTCATTAGATGGAACGCCTGTGAAATAAAACGCTCCGGTGATGGTCGGTTGTAATGGCGGTGCTTGGAGAACGCAGCGTTAATTTAAAAGGAGGGCCACAGAGACCCCTTGGGCGCTCGTGGGAGAGAGCTGCAGCTTTGCGGCTTTAGCGATAATGACATGGACAGTCCAACCTGTCTAATGAAAACCCCCCTGAAAGTTCCCCTTCTATCAGCTCTGAGCAGTCTCCATCCAGCAGGCAGCTGCTCGTCACATGAAAGGAATCTCAGACATGGTAAGTGCTCTTCTGCAGAATCTCCCAGACCTCTGCCACAGGAACAGGAGGGGGAGGGCGATGGAAGTGTACTGTGATTAGCTCCATAACAAACTCTAATGTGTCATAATGCTTTGAATTTGTGGAATATGCTTCCAAAAACAATTTATTTGGTATTTATTACTTTTATTTAGTTTCTTACAATACATGCATATATCAGCAATTTACATTTACAACATTTGTATGACAGTGAATATATACTCAGTGAGCATTTTCTTAGGTATTTATTTGACTTCTTTTCTAGAATTGTTGATTTTCTGCTGCTATAGCCTATCCAACTAGAGGTTTGACATGTTGTGTGTTCGGAGATGCTCTACTGCATGCAGCTGAACCTCTTGACCATGTCTGCATGCTTTTGTGTGTTTATTTACTGCCACATGCTTGGCTGATTACATATTTGCATTAACAAACTGGTGTACAGGTCTACCAAATAAAGTGCTGAGTGAATGTGAATAAATGGAGTGTGTGCCCTGTGATAGTTTGGCGACCTGTCCATGGTGTATTCCTGCCTTTCGCCCAATGGATGCTGGGATAGGTTCCAGCACTCCTCATGACCCAGACCAGGATTAAGTCAATTTAGGTAATAATGGATGTGTGGATTATTATTATTATTATTATTATTATTATTATTATTATTTTTCCAGGTTTAAAAAAAAATATATATATATATATATATATATATATATGATCTGTGCATGTATGCATTCCACGACATTTATTTGACATTTTATGTGGCATATGCTTTCTAAAATCTGTGTATTTTAATTAAGCAACCTCTCTTCAGTTAGCGAGCATAAGGCTCTGCAGATGCTCTGGAAGGTTTCCATTCCAGCGCTGAATTCCTGTGCTCCCAGTTGAAGCAGAATTCACATGACGTCCGTGGCTCCTCTCCAGTGGCGTTTGGATATCTCTCAGTTTGATTTCTCTTTCCTTTGAAGCAGGGCAATAGAGTGCCGCTGTCATTTTTTTATTTCCCTGAATATATCACTGGGAATAATGGCCTCTGTAAAACGGGGAAAGAAGTCTAACCTTAAACTTACACTTTGATGTACAGTGCAGTCCGTAAGTATTTGGACAGCGGTACAATTTCCGTTCTTTTGGCTCTGCACTCCAGCACATTGGATTTGAAATACCACAACAAATATGAAGTCAAAGTGCAGACAGTCATCTTTAATTTGAACGTATTTATATCCACATCATATGATGGATGAATGACTTGAATAAATGAATGACACCCCTCTGATGAGAGAGCGATGCTGTTTAAGGAGTGTTAACCTCCGATTAACCTCCGAAACTCCAGGGCACACAAAAGCAGCGCGGTGAATGGGAAAAGTGAACAGAGGTGGCCTCCTATTCACCAGGCTGCTTGTAAAAGAAGGCCTCAACACCCCGTCTTCCTTTCCCACAGAGTGGAGAGAGCTTCCACTCCACTTGAAAGGAACCGGTTTTGAAAGATGATGTCCACTTCAGAATGACATTTCCAAAACAGTGGCTCTTTTTCCGCCATGAAAGGAATGAAACTTGGTTTCTTAAAAAAACAAAAAAGTAAAAGCGTTCAATCATTTATCCGCTTGGGGGGAGATATTGACAGCATAGAAAGCTGGTGCAGTGCTGAGAGAAGCTGATGTGATATTACAAACCTATAATGCAGAAACAATATAGCACCACATGAATTTTTATTGCAGAGAGTATTTTGCAATAGCTATCTGTGCTCAAGGCATGCAGCTATGGCTGCATGCAATTGAAGGCATCACTAGGATTGTGTGATGTTTTCTGTTCTGCGTTATTCAAGTCGATTCATTTTTATCTCTTATGGTGCTTTTTGCTGAAGATTGTCACAATGACGCTTTGTAAAGACACAAGGCCAAACACCAGGCCTGAACCCCCAAGTAGCAAGCACAAACCCCCCCCCCCCGGTGGGCAGAAAAACCCACACACAGTGGGGAGAAAAAACACCCCAATGTGAAGAAATCTTGGGAGGAACCTGACGATAGAGGGGGAGCCCATCCTTTGCTGGTCGGCAAGGTGTACAGGTAGAAGGAATAAAACAGAGAGTAATAATACATCTGTTACAGCAATAAAAATGGTTGAACAGGTTACTGTTATGGTAATAAACTAGCTGGAAAAGTAGGAAGTCCAAATGCAGAGAAGTATGTGTAGAGAGGCTTGTTCTTGTCTTCTTTATTAAAGAACAAAGACGCAAGAACACAGTGAACTATGATTGTGAGCGTTACATTAATGTACTTTGCAAATAGATCATGTCATGACTGGTGTACCAGAGCTAATGGGTACCTGACCTACAGGGATGGAGGGAGTGGATAGAATCCTCTCAAAAGCCCCACTGTGTCACAATACTCTTACAGCATCTTTGGTGGCCTACATTGGCCTTCCAGCTACGACACGCCAAAATACACTGGCTCTGATCCAATTTAGCAGATGTGTGTATTGTGAGGGCTCTTTGTGAATAACTTTCTTTGCTCTTTCTTTGCCCAGGCTGAGGATTATCATTATCAGCAGTCCTCACAGCTGAAACAACTGCTGAATCCGATCCCATGTAGTAGTACTGTCTCAACACAAAATAAATAAACAAGCAAGTAGAGTACATAGAGGTTAAGGGGTGTTAGTGTCACACTTTAGGCATCTAATCTAAAATGTAATGAAACAGCAGGGCACTGCACTGCATCATGTCTTACGGTGTATTAATGAGCTCATAATAACAATGCAAATGCCATCGCTAAGGATAACACACAGCTTGAAGAAAGGAGGGCGTAACTCATTATTGAGGGTTCATCATATGCCAGTCAATAAAAAATGCAGTGCCAAAACGGTTGGGGAAATGGATGTCAGAGATAAAACCAATTTGCCATTACAATGGAATACGTGGCTAAGCCTGTTTCATACATGTACATCCCACACCTAGCCCTCACCCCATCCAGAAAAAGAGAGAAAAGCTTGAATGCAGACATAAAAGTACAATTGTGCTGGTTGACTTGGAACAGAGCTGACATCCAGTCAAGGCACCACAGGCTGCTGAGGTCTGAAGACTGATGCATTGCAGGAGGACACGGCTCTTGTAATGGGTTAACTAGCACTGCAATTCTCAATGTGCTGACTGTGGAATATGAAGGACAATGCATTTTTCTGAGGATGACATGGACAGCATTTTACCCAGGCTTTTAAAGGCAGACTTCTGTCAAGGAAACATGCTTACCCTCGCCGAACGGAAGACAGTCCATATGGCACTGTACCCCAAAAACTGTAGAAACTGCTGTGAACGATCAGAGATGTGACTATTATATGCAACCCATCTAAGGTTGAGAACTTAATAGTGACCTGATATCAGGACATTTAAAAAAACATACTTCAACTGAACAAAACAAATATAATTATCCTAGCTACGAAAATATGTGATCAGATATACTCTGATGAAGATAAATTTGCTCGTATATCTACCCTTGAGTCAGCATCATCTGGAATGAAAATAAATTAATGAAAATAAATATAAATACGGCTAACCCAGGACTGCAGCACCGGGGGTCGTTTAAGTACAGAAAAGTGAAGGTATTGAGCCAGGTTTACCATTTCCAGAGCCAGCACAATAAGCCTTGCAGACTTTGTTTCAACAGGAGTTTCCAACAATACTGCCAGCCAGGCACAATCACTGCAAAGCAAATGTCCTTGCTGAACATTTTAATGTTTTCGCAAATCAATTTAGAGTCTTAAAGTAATAGATATGAAATAGCATATAAGGATGAAAAATGAATGAGGAAGGGGGGTACTGCACATGGATGCAAGATTGATGTAAAAATACCAGCAAGCCAAAAGGAAAGGACATATCCAAGGGCGAGCTCTAGTGCAGCACAATCCACAAAATAATTCTCTCACAAAGGTACCGCAATCATAATGGCTCATTCATGTGTAGGTTTCAAATAAATGAACGTTTAAAAGGATCAAAGGTTAATTTACAAGAGAATTATATTATATGGAGCAAAAATAAAGTAAATGCATTCTTCAATTTTTACTTTCAAAGTTTAAAAAGGCATTCAAAGTTGATAAAAAGATATTGAGGACACACTCAACAGTTTGATTTTCTCAAGAGCATCTCCAGAGAGGATGTTAAAAAAAAACCCTCAAAAAAAAACCTTAAAAAAAACCCCTACCCAGCATGTATTCCATACCCAGGATCATATTCTGCAATAATGGACAATGACAAAAAAATGGACAAATGCTTCAACTGCCCCTTATAGAAAATACCCAAGAGTAGTCGAGATGATTATTAAAAACAACTAACACAACTCTAGTTGACCTTGGATTTATGGATTTATTTATTTTATTGCCACTGGAGCATCGTCTTAGAGATGACAACCAGTAGCCTATGGGGACCTGGGCACATAATTTGTTTTTGCAACTGTAATCCAGAATGCCCTGGCTGACTTTAGCTCACTCTTCTCCTGCTTAGCCAGCCAGCACTCAGTGCCAAAGAAAAAAGGCTTTAGACCACATCTGTACATCAGAAAAGTTACCATACATGTAAAATCATATGCCTTATAGTCTTGATATAGATATGGCTTCATCACATGCAAGAAGGGTTTGGTTTTCATTATTTCTCTCATTTTTAGATTTTTAAAAGGTCATTTGTTTAATTGAAGTACTGAAACAATTCCAAGTTGAGGTCTGTCGGCAGAACAAGGCAGCGTAGGTGGAAATAAGTTAAAGTCAAATATTTCCTAGAAACAAGGAGAATAATGCAGACACACAGTGGAACAGCACACCAGGCTCAGCAGGACAAGAAGCAGAGATGTTTGCAATGTTCAAGTCTGTTTGCCCACCAGCTCTTTGCAGCACAGTGATGCAGCATGTTCTTAATGTTAGGGACATTGCAGTTTTCATTGATTTTCATTTTACGGAGAAATGAAACAACACCAAAAAAAGATTTCGCTGCTGGTGCACTCCCCGGCAGAACATTATTCTGCTTCTCTGTGGGATGCAAAGGCTGAGCAACACCATCCTTCCTGGCCCGGAACAGTCACAGTGAATGTCCAAATATTGCAGTTTAAAAAAAAAAAGCGAAGTGTTGAAGCATTGTGTGCATAAGGCGAGAGGTTGTTGATTTAGAGGTGTGCTTAGCCCCCCGTGGACGCATTAAGAAAGGGCTGAATTATTAAGCGATGATTGAGGAATAGGAGATGGTCGCGGCCCGTGTGGCGGCTTCAGATGTGACTTTCCGCCGTGGGCCCTGGGCTGCAGCCGCTGAGTCTCAGAGGGATTAGGGCCTGGCCGCTTTCAAAGCCCCGTTTACACGGCTCCGCATCCCAGATCTGCTTCCCGACCTCTCCCCTCTCTCGTCCCGCCAAGCGAGCAGACACCCTCCCCTGCCTCCTGGTGCAGCGGCGTGCACAATGCACACATTGTTAAAAAAATAACATTAACCAGGCATTCCATTCAGTGACACTATGGCAGGGGGGGACCAAACAACTGATTGCATTTATCAAGATCTTGATTGAAGTCCGTGATGAGTCATTTAGTTGAATCAGGTGTCGTAATGCTGAGCTAACACACACACACACGCACAAACACACACACAATAGATTGGACACCCATAGTGTAGTCAAATCACATTCTGTTTTTTTCATATACAGCTTACTAAATGGGATGACACTGATGCTGACCTTTCTGATCCAGAGCCAACATATTATGCATTTATCTTTTTTATTTTGTTCAAATGTATTTAACCTTTATAAAAGCAGTTAAATTATCCGAGGACACCCTCTCATTTACAGTAACGACCGAGCGAGAGGCCACACCAGGAGCAGAACGTTGACCGGAGATGTATTAAACAAGACACTGCCATATGAACAGATTACAATTACACAGATCAGGGGTTAATGGACGTTATATTATATTAATTTTTAATGGCATTGTGTAATACTGTGTGGCAAGGCTGGTTTCCCACAGATTGCTAAGGGGAAATGTAAAATGTGAGTCGGTTCAACCAATATGGATTGCTTTTAACCTCCTAGGTTGTTCTGTGTTCGCTTCATTTTGCAAACATTTTGTGATTTTGCACTCTGCCTACAGTGCGCTTTGTTATTTTTGATTAACTTCTCAAACTTGAGAAATAAGACACAAGCCTGTGTTTTAACATGCCCAAGATATGGAGACCTCAAGCTATTTCAAACTATTTTGGGGTACTTAGTGAAAAATTGGCAATCACTGTTTGCTTGAAGAAGCACTTTGTGCAAACATCCTATAGTCATGGCTGTGCATATAGTCAAACTGTTGAGTTGCATTTTTGTTCTGGTGCTGGCTCTAGAGTAAATTATTAATGGAAGAGAAAATCTGGATGAACAGAAAACAGATATCTAATGTCACAAATTATTATAACATATATAATAATCGGAACAAAAACATCCTAAGCTGTTGCAGGTTAAAGCTGACTGTATATGTGCTCTGTCAAAATCAGTCACATTGACCCCAAAACATATTTTGAGTTTTAGAAACAAATCACAAGAGAAGAATCTAAGCTTTCTCATGATACAAACCTATATCTCTACACCAGATATCAAGGGAGTTGGGTCCAGTTTAAAATTGAGTGTCACCAACACTGAGAAAAAACGGCTTAAAAGTGAGGCTGGGATTCCACCGACACTGGGCTAACACCGGGGCTATAACTTGTCTTACCTTGTCTATGTATAAACCCTTTACAACTATATTTTTACTCTTGATATTAAGACATACAGATCATGATAGTGTGACCTGGCATAACACCACTCGATTACGCCACCTTGGGAATTACGCCCAAGGAAATAGTTTAAGTGACCAATCCCCACATAGGTATGTTCAACTAAATGAACAAGCAGAGACATGAATTCAATAATATCCAAATATTCAAGTTTATCCATTACAATTCAAAGAAACACAGTAGAAAACCCACACAAAAATCCACAAGATCCTCAAACTTATAAAATTAGCCGGTAGGTCTTCCCCGCCGCTAGGGGCACTACTGGGTATGTGCGGGTACGGGTCCATGGAGGGTGGAGGACTTACCGGAAGTGGAACCGAAAGGTGAAGGCGCCAGCAGACATACAAACATACACACTGTAAATAGGTGGGATACGGACACGGTGAATCAAATATTCTACTTCTACACACACACACACAATAACATGCAGCGAAAAAAACGGCACCACTTCCGACAGCGCCGTAGCGACCTCCACACCAACCCAGATCCCAAACCACGCACTGCAACGTAAGCCGCCCCAAAGGCCCAACTCGATCAATTCAAAATAAATATGGAATCCCAGGGAAAAGTCAGGTACAACACAATTTAAAAACACAGTCGGAGCTCCACGTAGCCAGTTACCGGCGTATTAATAGAACCAGAGCCCCGCTATCCACGTTCCTTACCTCTTTAATGAGACTACATGATAAACGCAAATTACTAATGTCGGCACAACAGCAGCCAGCAATGTCCTATAATGGCAGAAAATATTTGTTAGTGCACATGCAGTGTGACGTTCTTGTAGATGCAATATTGTAGCGCATTTTATCCATGACATTACCTCGGCAGCTAAATGATTGAAAGATTTAAAGAAATACCTAAATAGGCTATGCACGTGCAGAGCCTCAAGCTCCACCACTTCGTCTATGGCGACCTACAATAACAATTGTCGTCAGGCTTACATGGAACATTACGTGGCTGCAAGTAACAGAGCAAACTGCAACATACCTTGAAGCCAGACAGGAACCTGCACACAAGCAGGGAAGTACAAGAACCCCAACAGGTAAGGCATTTCCTTGTACCTAGTTGTTGCAGCCTATTTATAGGCCCCCAGAAATGATTAATACGCACGTCAGCAAACCAGATACCAGAATGCACATTAACATAGCCTATTCGCTAGTTAGGGTGTTTTTAGTAATCCGTAACCGGTAACCTGTTACAAAAGCAAATACATGAACATGTAACCATGAACGCAGCTGGTGAACAGCGACAAGCTCGCTAGCCTCCAAACTCCGGTTTTTATTTTTTATTTTTTATTTGAAGTAGCACAGAAGGCCTAACACCTAAAACAGCCAAAAATAAGATTCATAGAACATAGATTCATGTGAAATTGGCCGTCGCAACTTGTGATTATGACAGAACGGGTCACATACACATGCCACAGCCATGCTCATAGTGTATCTGCTTCCAAATGGATGAAATTATTTGACCTTTGACTGGTATTAAACATGTACATAACTTGAAAGCGCTCTCGATCAGAACATCACAGCCATTCTTTGTGAGGCCTGAAATGCACAGAAGGGGGCACAGCCTTGTGCCTAAGAGGACCCTTGTGTACCATCAGAACTCCGTGTGAACACCTTTCCTCTTCGTACTGTAATCTACCGGCCTTTCATCTGCCACTCTTCATTTCCAAGGGAGAGATCTGCAATGAACAAAGACCAGGGAAAACAGGATTGAAGCACTGGCAGCTATTGATTTCCATATCATCGTTTGAAGTTATCTGTGGCTCGATTTTGTGTGGGGACGAAAAGATTCAATATGAAATGTAAGACTAAATGGATAGACTTTCCGTTATCCAGTCAACATTTATTTTGTGTAAAACATGCAAATAGGATTCTATACATAATTTAACAATGGTCATCCATGCCATACATACTGAACACTCAGTGAGCACTTTATTAGGTATTTATTAGACTTATTTTTTTAGACTTATCGGTGCTTCTGCTGCTGTAGCAAATCCACTTTTGAAGCGTTGTGTGTTCAGAGATGCTCTACTGCATACCATTGTTGTAATGTGTGGTTATTTGTGTTACTGTTACCTTCCTGTCAGCTTCGACCAGTTTGGCCTTTCTCCACTGTCCTCTCCATCCATCCATCCATCCATTATCTGAACCCGCTTATCCTGATCAGGGTTGCAGGGGGCTGGAGCCTATCCCAGCATACATTGGGCGAAAGGCAGGAATACACCCTGGACAGGTCGCCAGTCCATCGCAGGGCACACGCACCATTCACTCACACACTCATGCCTACGGGCAATTTAGACTCTCCAATCGGCCTAACCTGCATGTCTTTGGACTGTGGGAGGAAACCGGAGTACCCGGAGGAAACCCACGCAGACACGGGGAGAACATGCAAACTCCGCACAGAGAGGCCCCGGCCGACGGGGATTCGAACCCAGGACCTCCTTGCTGTGAGGCGGCAGTGCTACCCACTGCACCATCCGTGCCGCCACCACTGTCCTCTCATTAACATGAAATGTTTGCCCACAGAACTGCTGCTCACTGGATATTTTCTTGTTCTTCACACCATTCTCTGCAAACTCTAGAGACTGCTGTGTGTGAAAATCCCAGGAGATCAGTGGTTTCTGAGATTCTCAAACCACCTTGTCTGGCACCAACAATCATCTCACTGTCAAAGTCACTTGGATCACATTTCTTCTCCATTCTGACATTTGGTCTGAGAAACAGCTGAACCTCTTGACCACGTTGCTACCACATAATTGGCTGATTAAATATTTGCATTAACATGCTGGTGTACAGGCCTACATAATCAAGTGCTCAGTGCATGTATGTGTATATTTTTAGTTTGTTTTTTCAGGTAGACAAGAGCAACCACCAGTTATATCTTCTTTCCTTTCAGCAAAAAGATAAACATCAGATTTTTTCAATTGTGCCTGATATCCTTCTAATTTAGAGAATGGATGTTAACAACTGCTGATTGACAGATCAGTTAATCTTCTTACCAGAAGCAATGTCACCTTCTCCAGTGTAAGATATAAGCAAAGAACACTGATATAGCAACATTTCGTTTGCTGTTTTTATTTTTATGTTGTTACCGCTGACTGAAAAACAATGCACTCGGTGGGTTGGCACTGAATTGGGTGAACACAGCGTGAGAGTGCAGGGGATGGGGGGCTGGAGGAGTGATGTGGGGGTGGTGGAGGGCAAGCAGAGACAGGGTTATACAATTCAGCAGCGTCACAGCGGGCCACATTGTCCAAAGTGATTGATGCATTGTGCTTGACCTACCTTTTGAGTTTAAAAATTAAATTTACTCTCTCGACAGGTGATAAATGGATTGTCTTTATTCATCACATTTGTATTCATTAAGCTATTATAACATTAATGCAGTCTGTCACTATTGCATGAAATTTGTCTGCAAACTAGCTCTGCAGTGTTGGCTAGCGGTAGCGTGCAATAAGTTGATTGTACTTCAGGGGAAAACAATAGTGTGTTTATTGCCATTTTTTAATTACTCTCTCCACTGTTTACTATAATAAATTTGCATTTTTTCTGCCCTTTCATCATTTCTGTGTAGTCAGCTGAAAGGAGAAACAAGCCTTATCAAATATGGAATATTAAAAATGTTGTTTTGCTGGTGGCCATAAGGTGTCTTAGCCAAACAGTGAGAATTGCCTAAGACTTCAAACACCGAGCTTCAAAATGAAACTATAAAAAAGTTATTTCTTTTTCAGTAAGGATATTCATTGAATATTCATAGCGCTATATAACTTTCAATCATAAGTGGTACACATTTGAAGTACAATAGGACTTCCTGTTCCTAAATTACATTTCTGCATGAGAGGTCATTTGTGAGAAAAAAAAAAAAAAAAAAAAACGAGATCAATTTCAAGAAGGGGAAAGCGATTGTGAGATAACCTTGACTGAGGTCTGGTAATCCTCCGTGCCAGACGAGGCGTTTCAGAGGAGGCCAACTGGGCCAGTTCTCTGGGGCAGTGTGTTCAGCGTTGCTGTGTCTCTGGTAATAAATGAAGCCTTTATTCTTTATCAACTGGTATAATGCTGTGTGTTTTGCTTTTTTTATTTTTTACGAGCCAGTATTTGCTGTCCATGTTAATATTGAATTGTCTGCTGAATCTGCATTCCCCCTCCGATTACTTTCACACACTCAGTCATCCCCACACACATGCACGCATACACACACACACATACACACACAAACAAACAGTCCCCCGATAATTGTAGATGCCTCCATGCAGGACGTGCAGCTGACATTTTGCTGTTTAACCTACGTCACTGACACACTGAAGAACAGGCCTCCTGAGTATCTACTTTCAGGTGGATGGTATCTAGGGCTCCCGCGGCAGTGCACCAGACCACCGTGCCCACCGCCTGGACAGCCCCCAGCCCATGACTGTGCTCGGCAGGGCCGTATCGCCCTGTATTAGCCGTGGAAGCACAGACAGGCCTGCCTCTTGAGCCTCACAGCTGACCTGCACTGAGCCCCGTGGTCATGTGATCCCGCCTCTCGGAGAAAGAGACGAGGGCCGGCGAGCCTGGAGAGGAGGTGTACGGAGAGGAGGTGTAAGGAGAGGAGGCGTAAGGAGAGGAGGTGTAAGGAGAGGAGGTATAAGAAGAGGAGGTGTACGGAGAGGACGTGTAGGGAGAGGAGGTGTAAGGAGAGGAGGTGTATGGAGAGGACGTATAAGGAGAGGAGGTATAAAGAGAGGAGGCGTACGGAGAGGAGGTGTAAGGAGAGGAGGCATACGGAGAGGAGGCATACAGAGAGGAGGTGTATGGAGAGGAGGTATAAGGAGAGGAGGTGTAAGGAGAGGAGGTATAAGGAGAGGAGGTGTAAGGAGAGGAGGCGTACGGAGAGGAGGTGTAAGGAGAGGAGGCATACTCCGCAGCCTTCAGCAAGCACGTATGCTGAACGGTCGAGCCCTCGTAATTCACATTCATTTTCCACAGGCCCCATCATCGGGATCTCCACTGCACCAGAGTGCAGCGACGCTCGATTGCATTGAGTCTCCCATTGAGCCAGTGTCCCAGTCAAGGAGATTAGAACAACACTCCGTCTCACCGTAAACTGCTGAATATTCACTCGTTGTTTGGAGTTGGGCAGGAAGAATGAGCCACACATGAAAGGCGCTGATTTATAGACTTCTTTGGATCAAAATAAAAGAAAATGAATAAAACGAGCGAAATTTGAAGGGTGAGCACATTTCGATTTTTCCCATGTTCAGAGTCAAAACACCGGCTTTGAAATCCGTTTGAAATAAGCCATGGCGAAATGTACCATTAACCTTTTTTCTTTGAGGGAATTTCCTTTGACATTCACCTTTTACAGATCGGCGTTTATCGTCTGCCCTCTGGGGTGGAGATGGTTACGGGGGAATTAGAGGCGACGCGCTAGCTGCAATCACCAGGTTGATTGTGGGGAAAATACAGCATATGCTCAGGGCCTGTCGGATGAGTAATCACAATTAAGCTTTGCATTTGCATGTCATTGTTTCGTTCATATTTAATGATCCCATTAAAGTTGATCATTCTTGATTCTGGTGCCAGTGCGTGATTCAAGTGCTTTGAAAGAGGGGCCCGGGTGGCAGGAGTTTCAGTCACAAAGACTGCTCAACTGGCTAGTGTTTCAATAAGAATAGTGACTGGAGTGACATGTGCATTTAGATCTATGGAAAGACATCGGCGAATGTTGTCGGAAACTGTGGTGGAAAGCACACGTCCGATGTCCGCGATGGTGGTACATTCGTGCAATACGTAAGGACAAATAAGAGAAGCTTTTTTGTACAACACCCCTCTGATGTGAAATCACTGCTATGGCTATCATATGGTATGGCCTCTGCAGTCAACAGATCTCAGTCCAATTGAACACCTGCAGTACGGGAGATTTCGGACCGACATTTAGGAGAGTGCTCTCCACCACCATCATCAAAAGACCAAGTGAGGGAATATAATTGGGAAGAATGGTGTTCCATCCCTCCGGTAGAATTTCAGAGCCTCGTGGAATCTATGCCAAGGCATTGAAGCTGTTCTGGTGGCTTGCCCAACATTGCACATTTTATGTTGTTTTATTCTTAAATTTGTCACCCGTCTGACTATATATTCACAGTAAATTGTTTTTTTTGTTTTGTTTTTTTTAACTTGCAGAGTACAGGGCTTTTACGAGCCTGCTTCTTCTCTTCTCCCAGTTGCAGGGCTGGTGAATAAAAGCTGAAAGCCACTCATTTTTAGGTTTTAGTTGCTGTTTTACTGTAATTATTTGTATAATACTGACTGTGAATGGTTGTGATGTGAATTTAATCTAACTTCTGCTGCAATATCAGCAGCAATACTAATGCAATGCGAAAAGCGCCACCCCCCACCCTGAAATCAAACACAGACACATAGACCACACACACATTACTTTTCCCTTCACAACTACTCATCTTTGTTTTCATACACTTGGGGTAAAGATGTCTCAGCAGAATTTAAATAATGACAACCTACTCTCATAAGTTAATGAAGTGTTTATTAATGGATTATCTGTCAATGTCTTGCTGTTGCCATAATACAGTTAGGCTCTTGACTTTTACTGTTTATAAAGTCCAACAACAATATGCCAAGTGACCTGGACAGAGATTAACTCCACATTGCTCTCTTTGGAAAATTAATTGTAGAAAACACTTCACAAAAAACACATCATGCATTCTAATGTCAGTATTAAAACTAGTTTTGCCGGCAATATTACTGCAGAAGTTAGATTATATTCACATCACAACCATTCACAGTCAGTATTATACAAACAATTGCAGTACAACAATAACTAAAACCTTATCAACATGAGTGGCTTTCAGCTTTTATTCATCAGCCCTGCAACTGGGAGAAGAAAATGACCAGGCTCTTTAAATCCCTGTACTAACATTAACATTCTAATGGAATGTAAAACAAATGCCTAGTAAAAGCATAAGAGGAAACAGTGGTATGATCAAACAAGTATGCACACAGTAAAATGTTCCATGTTAAACCAACTCTAACAGAGTACATATGGTCCTTGCTGGATTCATATATTACGTATTATGTTACAGTTGAATTAACACTGGATATTTACTGTGTACTCTTTGCTCCCATCAGCCTGGAACCACTTTACATAACATAACGTAACATAACATAAGAGCAGGCCAGCAATGGTCACCTTTTCCTACCCCTAAGTGTAGGAATTTGCCTAAAAGCTAAATAGTATATAACACCGTATCAAGGCTGGTCTCGAAAACCCCTTCATCAACCACTATACAATTCAGGTCACATAGATTTGTACATGTATAGACAGCATAGACATGTACAGACGTGTACATATGGGGATAAAAATAATTTAAAACAAAGTTTAGTATGATTACAAATTATTTTAATCTAGCCCAAAGAGCAATAGAAAATAAAACATGTCTCTTCTCTGACTGCCAAAAAGATACGTTTTAAGTTTGGCTAGCTACAGTCTCCGCGATTGGAAGTTTGTTCCAAAGCAGTGGGCCTCTATACGAAAATGCTCTACCACCCACAGCTTTCTTTATTCCTGGAAGCACACTGGTGCCAGAGTACTGTGAGCGCAGTGTGCGGTGAGGCTCATGGGGGATAATAAGTTCGCTCAGATATTTCAGAGCAATTCCATTCAAGGCTTTAAAAACAAGGAGAAGTACTTCAAAATCAATGTGCTTTTTCGACAGGTAGCCAGTGTGGAGAGGTCAGCACTGGGGTAATATGGTCATACTTTCTCTTCCTGGCAAGAACCCTAGCTGCCGTGCTAATGTCCAGCGGTCTGCCTCTGTCTTGTCATTTAGCCTTAGTGTCACACTGAAGGTGCAATGTCATATCTGACATACTGAATATTGTCCTGAAGGCTACATTACAAGAATGTGTCTCACAATTGCCCAAATTGTCTCGGCTCATGAATTAAGACAGCAGTAATTCTGCACGGCAGTACACCTTTCGGGGCATGTTCCATTGTGTGGAGTAAAAGCAGGCAAAAAAAATTTAATTATCACTTTTAGCCAAACTGGAAGCAAACAAGCTCAATGAAATACTGCCGCAATAAATCAAGGAGAAAAAGTCCTCGGTGTGAAAATTCTTAAGGTCGATCATGGTCTGCATATTCTTGAAATGCAAAATATGCGGTAGGATATTCCTGAATTGTCATGTACACATGGGGCTATGCATGACAGCCATGCTGATACAATAATGCTGAGTCACAGCGGAGTTATTCAGTACTCAGGGTGGAACAGTGATGCAGTGGTTAGCAGTGTTGCCTTGCAATAAGGATATTCCGGTAATCCAGTTTCCTCCCACAGACCAAAGACATGTAGGCTAGACTACAGGGTCTAGAGACTAAAAATAACCCTCCTTTGCTAACTCTGGAATATTTACAAAAATGTTGTTAATGTGCATTTTCCCAATAAAATAATACATTACACATATTTATACATAATTATACTTTCTTGGAAACTTTCAACATTAAATATTTCTGAATTATGCAGTATTTGGCACTATTTTGCAACCACTCACAGCAAAAGCCTTTGTTTAAAATAACTCATAATTTTTAAACTGGTGAGAGCATACACATTAAAAAAGGGTTAGGTCAGGGTTAGGGTTAAGGGTTAGGATTAAGGTTAGGGATACTGTTAGGATTAAGGTTAGGATGAAGGATGAGAGAGAGAGAGAGAGAGAGAGAGAGAGAGCCTGGTTAAATTGTAAGCCGATAATAAACAGGAGTGATCAAGTGATTATCTACAGGACGAAACAGTAAGAAAAGATGAGTTATTATTTGTATACTGCAGTGATGGCTGAGACTGACAGCACTGATTTGTTTTTAAAGTATATGTGAATGATTCTCCTGTTCATCAGTCTCACATGGACATCAAATGTGTTAAAAAGTTAAATGAAATTAAAATAGCTATCACCACTTTACAATGACAGTGATAACAACGCAAGGGCCTGCAGTTATTAATATGGCACGATGTGCATAAATGACGCAGGTTTGATAGCAGTCATGAAAACAAAGGAATATGTAAGAATCACAGGAAAGCCTGAACAGGCAAGCTTCTTTGGAAAACTCCACCCATTATATAATCCGACAGAAATACAGTGACTGTTGAAGAGCTCTCAAATGACATACACTGGCGTTCTCAAGACTGTGTGCATTTTAAAATCCAAACGTCTGTTGTTGTTGTCGTGTCCTCAGGGCAACTGGCTGAGACAAAATGTTGAAGTATGCATTATGCAATGGTCTTGGGCCTTTGTGAAAAAAGTAAGCATATTCATGCTCAATACTATAGAAAAGCTCACTCAAATAACATTTACAGCGCATGTCTTGTTGGAGTTGCATAACACACAGCACGTAAGGTCGAGCAATATCAATATCGTATCTTTAGCTCGAGCGCAGTGAAGACTGAATGCATGGGTCTTCTGAAGTCTAGCCAGCGGGGGTTGGTGGTGGAAGGAGAAATCGAGCGTGCGGAGGGTGATTCATGAAGAGCCGGAGCCTGCAGGAAAGATGTACCCGGGTCCAGGCACCTCTGACAAGGGCACTGTGGAATCATTTAGCCCACAGACAGTGTGTGAAACTCCAAAGGCTACAGCTCCTTCCTCTCTAAGCACGCAGGTGGGTGTTAAGGCTTTCCAAAGGTTATGCGGGCAGACCGCGCCAGACTGATTCAGCGGACGCCCCACCTCAGCACCTTTCTGAGACGCAGTTCTGGGATCGATGTTGCTCCCATTCGCCCTCCACCTGCTGCACACTAAATACACACATTATATTAAGGGCATGTAGCTGACATTCATACAGCTTTGTTTTTCTTTTTTCCATTGAACTCATTTATAATGCTGGATCTGTACTGAAACCATGCAGCTACCCAGTTCCATAGCCGGTGCACTACGGTTAATTATTTCATTCAGCATTCAAACTCAAAGCTTAGGTTTAAAAACCCCAATCGATATTTCTAGCTTTAGTCTCTTTTGTGGTTGTAAAAATATGATTACTTGCAAATTAAATGATACTCTGATCCATGTCGTCTTATGTTTATCCACATTAAGATTATATAATATGACAGTCAGCTAAGATTCTGATAAGCTTATTTGACATAACTCTGAATGTTTCACAAAATGTGACCTACCATGTATGCTGAAGAGAAATAGAGAGAGAGATAGAGACTGAGAGAGAGAGAGAGAGAGAGAGAGATAGAGACTGTGAGAGAGAGAGAGAGAGAGAGAGAGAGATAGAGACTGTGAGGGAGAAGGGGGGGGGGAGCACCAGGCCACTTTGCTATGACTTTGCTCTACCGATCGATAGAGAACGCTACAAAAACACTAATGGAAAAAAAACTATAAATAAATAAAAAATATTGACCAGCGTAAATTACCGCTGAAACATGGGACTCCAGGAGAGGTCAAGTGGGGAAAAGTGCAACACAGGGAAATGAGAGGATAAATGTTTAACAGAGCACAGCGAGGAACAGGGGCCCAACAGTACACCTGCCAGGTCCATGTTTGATGATCTGCTAAAACCCTTAAGATGACCCATTCATCAAAGTATTACAGATTCTCTTTCCCCACTGATTTTATTGGAATACGCATTAAGGAATGACACGGGCCAGATCATTATTCACAATTGTTCGCACCTTTTTTTGGTCCTGTTTTGATGTACAACCTCAGATAATATAGATGAAAACCTTCTGCCGCGTCGGGAATGAGGAGGGGTGACCTGTCGCTGCAAATTCTCGCAGCGCATCTGTGTACAAACAGCTGCCTATTACTGGCTGAAAGGCCTGCCAAGCACAAATGTCACCAAAGCAATTAGCCGGAAAGATGCTGTCTGATGCGCCGAAAAAGAGACGAAGGGTAACGGTTCTATGAAATTATCCGCGAGCAGAAATCATCTGCAGTTCAGCGGAGCTGGAAGACAGCCAGCGCACCTTCCGTCGTGCCCAGTTATTGATGCGCTCAGGTATTTGACCGTCGAATGCCGCTCCTGATGTATTCACAGCTCCTCCGTATAAGGCATCCGTCTAGTCAGTGCTTCACGCGGGTCACAAACACACGCTGCGGGCAGCGCTATTGTGCGAGCGGTAATAAGCTCCGAGATTCTTCAGCCTCCTCAGAAAAGCATTAGCTTTTATCTTTACCTCAAATGCTCCACAATAGAGACATTTATCACATGAATCTTGATGGGAAAAATAATTGCAAGAGCCTCTGAGACTGGAGTAAATATGGGACCCAGTTTTTAATGTGCAAAACAACACATGAACGGGCGAAGGCAGTTTATCAGTGTGATATTACAATTATTTTGGACTGCCAAAGATGTGCTTGATTGGTTGTAACAGGGGTGAGATTACTCAATTTGAGGAATTAGGTAGGGAAAACGTTTAACTATCAGATGGGCTCCAAAGGAAATGCAATGCATATTACCAAGCCATGTATGATGTGCCTATTTGTCAAAAATAAATAAAAAATAATAATAAGATAGTTAACTGCATGTCACCCATGGAATCAGTATCTTTCAGCGGCCTCAAGGAAGCAATGTAATCATGGTACTCAGACATGATACATACCAGTAGGTAGTTCAATTCTGTTTCACAACGTCAGTGAGAAGGAAAAGATCAATAACCATGACAATACATAATCAGTTTAAGAGACGTTTTGAGGCATTTACAACACGTGGTGACTCTCAAGAAAACAATTCTATTACCATGGCTTCCCACTGATTGCTGTTCATGAATTGTGCATGATTAATGACATAAAGCTTTTAGTTAGCGGGCTGTCAGTGCTGCGTGCTGTGTTATTGCTTGAATGATGACAGTGCCCACAATGCATGCTTCCATACGGTCTTCGTGACGCATAACTAAATATGTGCTGTGTCAGGCACTGATGCTGCCAGGGTAAACACACGGTGACTAGCACGGGCGCAGACACACATTCCGGGGGAGCGTAGAGTGTCTGGTGTGGCCAGACGGAGTCACAACTTAGGCACATTAAATGGTCACACTTTACAATAAGGTTCCATGAAGTGGCATGAACTAATGCAGTAACTGCTACCGAAACATCATTAAGGCATGTCAATAACTACATTAGTTATTGCCAATTCATATTGAAATTCAAGTCAGTCAGTTGTCCACACAATGAGCACTTGGTATTTAATAGACTTTTTTTTTTTTTTTTTTTGGTCTTATGCTGCTGTAGTCTATCCATGTGGATGGTTGATGCGTTGTGTATTCAGACTTGCTCTTCTGCATAATTCAAGCCCATTGGTTGAAAATTGTTTCTAATTGCCACAGGAGGGGGGGGGGGGCATAGATGGTGCAGTGGGTAGCACTGCCGCCTCACAGCAAGAAGGTCCTGGGTTTGAATCCCCGTCGGCTGGGGCCTCTTTGTGTGGAGTTTGCATGTTCTCCCCGTGTTTGCTTGGGTTTCCTCCGGGTACTCCGGTTTCCTCCCACAGTCCAAAGACATGCAGGTTAGTTTGATTGGAGAGTCTAAATTGCCCGTAGGTACGAGTGTGTGAGTGAATGGTGTGTGTGCCCTGCGATGGACTGGCGACCTGTCCAGGGTGTATTCCTGCCTTTCGCCCAATGTATGTTGGGATAGGCTCCAGCCCCCCTGTGATCCTGTTCAGGATAAGCGGGTTAGGATAATGAATGAATGAATGAATGCCACGGGGGGGTTCAACATCAGTGCGTTCACTGAGAAGGGGTGGGATAAACAGTGTTGTGGTTTGAGGGTGTTTATTGCCGCAATTCCTCTCTTGACCGTTAGGAGTCCAAATTGAACTATTGTACCTTTAACTAATGAAACGTTAATTTCATGCCTAATTCATGTATTTGTCTATCATTAATTCATGTTAACAACTACATTAGTGCCAATTCGTGAAACATAATTGTAAAGTGTGACCCATTAAATAGTTCTTACCAGCTCAGTTGTACTTTGTATGAACTGTTCTAGCACTGTTAAAATGCTACAACTGACTCAGAGTTAAAAATGGATGAATGGACCTCTGCTTTATGGCACCTCAGCCTTCGTAAAGAGTGTGATTGTGGGTATCCTTACAGCGAGTCCACAGAACATGATTATTAGATGAAAGCAAATCATTTTTTGATGAGACCGGATAGGATCTATCAAAACTTCACATCTACTTGATCCTGGACCGAGTATTTTATTTTAAAACCAGGCATAACCTTTCCTTTGGGTGAAAAAACTATACAGGAGAAGTGACCTGGTGCTTCCCCCCTTCTCTCTCAGTCTCTATCTCTCTTATCAGAATCTTAGTGCAACTCTCATAATATATAACCTTAATGTGGATAAACATAAGACAACATGGATCAGAGTACCATTCACAATAGAGGCTTACATGTCACACAATCATTGACTTGCTCCTGCATACCAGCTACTCCAAATATAAGTAAACAAATGCAGCCATCACTTAATATCCACAGTACGCACCATGCAGTTCATTTGAAACGAATGGCTTGGCAATGAATAAAAAAGCATGCGCACACTGAGGAAGTGCAGCCACTGGCACTGCCCTCTGCAGGCGTAGACACATTCAGCACTGTCTCCCTCGTCACTGCGCACCCGTCACAAACGCAGATGCCACGCCACGGCCTCCGCCGCACGCGCGTTTTCCGCAGGGCTGAACGACGCGCGTCAAAGATCGCCGCCGTTATGTTCCTCGACGCCAGACGAGGAGTAAACTAATTAAAACAAAGGTTTTATTTTCCGAAGCGTGCTCGGAGCCAGAACTGTACCCTCCTCCTGATAGTTCCGTTACGCTGTGAACTTATGTGCTGGGCCTAAAAGCATACTCTACCCTCGTGCAGTGACTGCTGAGTGTGACTCATGCCATTCATTATTTTAAGGTCTGTGTGGCAGCTCTCTGTACTTCTGGGATCAGGACACCCATCCATGAGGCCTGGATGATTCATTGAAAAGTTTAACAGTTCACAGAGGCTAAAAAAAAACAAAAAACAGAATGATCAAAAGAACACCAAAAAGGCATACACATGCCATGTCTTGTACACAGTAGGTGCTGTGTTTATATATTCTGTATTCATTCAGTTAATATATGTAGTTATTATTATTAATGCGGTCACACTGCATGAATTGGCATTAACTAATGTAGTTGTTAACATGAATTAATGATGGACAAATACATGAATTGAGCAACTAACTAATGTGTGTGTTACATGATATTTATACATTAGCAAACCATTGGATGAACTACTAATTAGTTAACCATTATCAAATAGTTTAACTGACTTTTTCATTACAATATGAATTGGCAATACCAAATGCAGTTGTTAACATTAATTAGTGATGTACCAATACATGAGCAGAGTTGTACAGTATAACTTCACAGTCGTAGTTAGTTAACAACTACCTTAGCCAATTCATGGAACCTTATAGTAAAGTGTGCCCATTAATACTTACAGGGAGCAATTTTCACCATGGGCAGTTGAGCCCAAAAAACTAAAAAGTAGTACTAATACTGTCCGGCAGTGTACTATATGACAATGTGTGTCCTCTAAAGATGACCTCATCCAGTGCAAATAGCTTTTATAGCGTAACTAGAAGCACAAGCAGACACTTTTAAGGCTTTGGCAGAGACATGGGAAATCACATTAAGCTGAGAAATGGCAGCATGTGGCGTGGTGAATGTCCCGACTAACAGCTGTGATCAGCTGTAACAAATTAAGTTTTGTCCATGTCTCTCTATTTTTCCTTCAATAAATAGCCATTTTGTCCCCCCCCAATTTGGAATGCAATATAGGAAAAAGGAGCACTGCAGCCAAAGCTGTTCCCCTCAGATTCATCAGGGACTACAGGAAAACCTGATCCGAAACTCAGAAAACCGAAACGATTGGGCTATGGAATCTGAAGTATAACATTGATACAAAATGACAATTTCAAAATGCAAACGAGTAACACCTTTGAAAAAGGACCAGGACAAAATTTGCTTGTTGGATGGAAGCCAGACGCATTTGAATGATTTTTACATCCAGCAAAGATCACATCACATTGTGTTCGGTTCTCTGAGGTTCTAGTCTTTTCCATTTTTCAGACCACAGGTGAGCTGCTGTGGAACAGAAATGCTTTTGTCTCATTGATGGTATCTGCTCATCTGCTGCCTGAATCAGTACTGTGAAGACTTAATGCATATTATTTTTTTCCTGCCACTATAGACTCCCAGTCAACTGATTAAATAGCCCAGATCTGAGCCTGTTTCTGGCCTTTTATAACTGACATTGAACTGTGAAAATACAGTTCCTTAAGTATGTTCTAAACGAGTAGTCTCAAACTTGTGGCCATGGCCATCCTCCTGTCTGCCCTGTCAGCAACGGGCATCTGTGGCACAGCCCTGGACTGGATTGAGTCCTACCTCTCTGGTCGCTCCTTCCAGGTTGCCTGGGCTGGTTCGGTATCGACACCTTGGCCCCTCGCCACAGGAGTTCCCCAGGGCTCAGTCCTAGGCCCGCTTCTTTTTTCTCTTTACACTCGCTCCCTTGGCCCTGTGATCACTGCACATGGGCTATCCTACCACTGCTACGCGGACGATACCCAACTCGTCTCGTTCCCGCCGTGTGATACGCAGGTTTCAGCCCGTATCTCAGCTTGCCTGAGGGACATCCCGAGCTGGATGGACAACCACCATCTAAAGCTTAACCCAGGCAAGACTGAAATGATACTCATCCCTGCTAATACCTCTCCTCATCTGGATCTCTCCATTTCCCTTGGGGATACCACACTCAAGGCATCACCCAGTGCAAGAAACCTCGGCGTGGTGATGGACAGCAGACTGTCCCTTTCCGATAACATTGCGGCGGTGACCCGGTCTTGCAGGTTCTTCCTATACAACATACGGAGAATCCGCCCCTTTCTCACCCCCTACTCGACCCAGCTCCTGGTCCAAGCGATGCTTCTATCCCGCCTGGACTACTGCAATTCCCTCTTGGCTGGCGTCCCAGCATCCGCCATCAGACCCCTCGAACTTATCCAGAATGCAGCAGCTCGTCTGGTCTTCAACCTTCCCAAATACTCACACGTCACCCCCCTGCTTACTTCCCTCCACTGGCTGCCTGTCATGGCTCGCATCAAATTCAAAACATTGGTGCTAGCCTTCCAAGCAGTTAAGGGGACTTCCCCAGCTTATCTACAAACAATCATCAGACCCTACACCCCTGCCAGACCTCTTCATTCAGCCTCCACAGGCCGCTTGGCACCTCCCCCTCTCCGAACCTCCACATCACGCTCACGACTACTGTCTGTTCTGGCTCCACGGTGGTGGAACGAACTCCCCGTTGAGGTCAGAACTGAAGAATCTCTCCCCACCTTCAAGCGCAAGCTGAAGACACACCTCTTCAAGCAGCACCTCTCCCCATCCCTCCCTACCTCCCTGTGAACCTTAATTGTTGTCTCTGTGACTTGCTTTGTGTATCGGTATTTTTAGTTAGCTAGGTAAGCAGTGTTTGGATAGTGAACTTTGGCCACTTGCTCTGTTTGTTTCTTTGTTCAAAAAAAAAAAAAAAAAAAAAAAATTTGGCCCTCGTCCTTATCTTTGTTGTACAGGTAGCAGTTGAAATTGTACTTCCCTCTAGGGTCTTTCAGCGAACTGATCCCCGGTTATGGGTATGCACTTTGTTGTGCGTCGCTCTGGATAAGAGCGTCTGCCAAATGCCAATAATGTAATGTAATGTAATGTGTATGCAGGATTTCATTCAAACCAATTAACTCCGCCTTCATTGATACCATTACTAATTCAGCCGTATGCATTTACCTGCATTAAAGCACAAAATACAAGCGGCGGTTTTTATTTAGACTACACAAATTACACATTTCACTTCATACATATCATGCGCAAACCTACAACCATATTTCAGCAAATATTTGAGCTAATTATCTGTCAACATCTGCTGAAACTGACAATATTAGCCTGTATGGTAGAACTGAGACCTGGAGAACCTTCCTTTAATCACAAACATACAGTATTTGCATGCATGATGTGTATTAAAATGTAGTATTTCTTGAGAGAGGCCAGAGAGAGACTCAAATGTGATGCTTACATAAACGAGAGCAGCAATTTGGGATTGAAACCATGCCTTAAGGTTCTCCTTCAATATAAATGTAAAATTCTCGGAGGGCATGACTACATCAAACAGAATTTTGCGGTGTTTGAAATGTTAGGAGCGTCGTCAGGTGGCTATGTTCAGGTGGCCTCAAAAAGAAATCCATGCAGAGGAAAATATTAGTTTAATCTTCTAATTTGCATTCAGTTGGACCCCAAGAAAGGAGTTAACGGTGAATTGTGGGAGGCGTCACCATGCCAACGGGAATAAATGCATGGTAATCCCTCTTTTATGTCACTATTTATCAAGCTCAAACAGATTTGCATCTTCCTTCACATGACTGTAAGTCAGATATTAACTACTTTAAATGTTTACTTCAAGGGAGATTATGAATTTTGCTTCCTATTTTATTTCATTTTATTTAAAAAAAAGTTTTAAATGCTTCTTGTTGTTTGCATGGCACACATAGCCCTTACATATGTATACACATATATGTAGGCCAACCTTGTTAGTCAATGCTGTCCACAAGTAATGCAGAATTAATGCCATCTGGTATTCGCTCAAACCTGAATACTATGGCAGACTATCGCAACTAGAAATGTGCTTATTTTAACAGGAAAGCTAGACAAAAATATTAACAGTCATGTAGCTACATGTGTGGCAGTTACACTGAACATACACAGCCAACACCATGAAGAATACAATTAAATCAGGCTGGCTCTACTCATGGCAATATAATCTAATTTTACACACCTTTGATCATCAGAGTTGAAAGACACATTGCTTTTATACTTGTACCTGAAGCATGTCCATGGCCTTTGGTTAATTAATTGATTGCCACAGCACCAATATAGGAGGGGAGGGTGTGCCAACTGGTGGGAGGGCTGGCTTAACGGGATTAGCCTGCTCTGTCATCATTTAGAATCCCTAGATGTAAACGTAATGGTAAAAGGTTAAGGTGTATGACTGGGACTGGGAGAAGGTTGGTGGTTCAAGCCCTGGTGTAGCCATAACTAGATCTGTGCAGCTGTTGAGCTATTGAGCAAGGCCGTTAACCCCATATTGTTCCAGAGGGGATTGCCCCCTGCTTAGTCTAATCAACTGCAAGTCACTTTTGATAAAAGTGTCAGATAAATAACTGTGATGTAATGGTTGTTGGATCAGTTCCTGGGCCAGATACTGCAATTGTACCCTTGAGGAAGGGTAACATAACATGAATTGATTCAGTATATAACTGAATATATAAAGTATATATAGTAGTATAAATGTATACTATGTGAAAGTGATTTTTGTAGGTTGTTCTGGATAAGAGTGTTTGCTAAATACCTGTAATGCAGGTCCTCGAGGGCCGGTCTGCAAGCTGGATCAGTTCCAACCAATTATGTTAGTTTATTTTTCTGACAGCTCTAGAAATGATGCAGGTTCACTCCTGTACTTGAGCTCAGTAAAATCTTCTGGATACACTAGCAGTCTGCGGATGTAGCTGGTGCGTATACAAATGTCTGAACAAGACATTATTACCGAATTAAATAATTAAGAGCAGAAGTTGGCATAAAATCCTGAAGTGGATCGGCCCTTGCTGTGCCCCCCTGCTGTAATTCGATGTAACATATGGTTTGGCATGAGAGGATATACAGTATGTCCTAATCACTCTAAGGGAATCACAGCGTTGATCATATTCAGTGCAATCTTTAGCACAGTATTTCACTAGTTCACAAAAGGAACTGTAGTTTTACACAGGGAATATATTCAGTATTTGGGAGCTGGCAAGACCCCAATTGTACAGAAGGCAAAATTCTCAACTGACGTCACTCATAATCCGTGAGTGCAAGCATGGGCATGGTGTAATATAAATGAGTCTTCACTCAGAATGGTCCAGTGAGAGGCAGTTCTGCAGGCAAAAACATATTTTTAATGAGAGACGTCAGAGGAGAATGGCCAGACACGTCAAAGCTGACAGGAAGGTGACAGTAACACAAATAACCACACATTACAACAGTGGTATGCAGAAGAGCATCTCTGAACACACTACACTTCAAACCTCTTAAGTGGATAGACTACAGCAGAATACTTAATAAGTCTAAATACAAGTCTTATAAATACCTCATAAAGTAATCACTGAGTGTATGTTTCAACCTCTGTGATAATTAGCCTTAGCTACATCAATGAAGATCACAGGTGCAAATACTTTAATGAATAACATTAATGCATTGAATAATATATAGTAAAGTCTATAGTTGATATTTAATGAGTCTGTATATTGCATAAAAATGTGAAAATAGCATAAAAGTGTTATGTTGACTGAGCGTGAGTTCAGACTGAATAATGATGAGCATAAAGGTCTGAATCACTTAGAGTATACATGTCTTATGAACAGAAATAACATATTTATGGAATAGCTGATCAGTCAGTATTGAGTTAATTCTGGCACAGCCTTAATAGAAAAAAAAACAAGTTTTAAGTTTGGCTTTCCTCATCCTCACACTGCATTATTAACATTCTGCTGAAGCGTGAATATTTGTCCAGCCCAGGAGATGATATTGAATAATTCTTTTAGTAAATCAACACAACTTTCATTGGCACCCACGCTTAATACAAAAGTTTGAATCAGAATCAAGTACAGATCAGCCGGAGTGTAATTGTGGAATATGCTTCTGCTCCCGACTTGCCAAGAAGTTGCAGGAGTTATTTTAGGTTACATTTATCCTCATTTTGTTTACATTATGATGCTGAAACGCTCTACGTGTTAAGGGGAAAAGTGGCAACAACCAATTACATTTTCACAACAGCACTTTATGTCACGTCACAGAAGTGTGAAGGCAAATCCATCTGCATGTATTTATTTGTTTTAGTTGAGTATTTCATTTCAGACGACCTCATTAACAGTGGACCGGACCCTTTAATGTAGCCTTTTTGTATCAGAACCAGTCTGGCAACATCATCCCAAATGATACGTGTGGAGAAACACATGATGGCGGCGGGGACTTGCTCCATTTATTCCTGTCTCTAATACTCTGGGTTCGATTAACAGATGAGCCTAGTGTACCTACCTACCTACCTATGTAGGGGAAAATTCACAGAACGAAAGATCTCCCTCCTAAAAGCATGATAACCAATCACAAGTCAAAATCAGACTCCGCCTTAGTGAGCAGGCTGGTTCCTCCAAAACTCTCGACGATGTGTGCTAAAAGTTTATCAATATATCTGTATTAAAGTATGATATGTACCCTGTATAGTTTCAAACTGATTAACTGCTAAATTGTGCTAGGATTACACAGTGAGCCCAGCCAGCTGGCAGGGGGGGGGGCCCGTCTTGAACTGTGTAGACCAAACTGTCAAGGACACGGGCAGAGCGAGATATGACTGTACAGCTGATTTCTCCAGGACTCTCAATGTTTTATGCCAGGAGTGTATCTATTTGACCTAGAACATTAATTATAGCTGAGCTTATGAAAACGCAAGAAACCACAGTGAAAACTGTCGAAATGAGAGCAAAGAATGCTACGTACATTTACTCCCTTAGAAGAGAATAATTAATCAAATGTTTAGTATATCTTATATATATTTTCAATGATTACTGCTGCTTAGTTCGTCTTATAAAAGCGAAAGATACAGAGTGACGTGTATGGATGACGTGTTAGAGGGCATCCAGAACTTTATGAGGTCTGGTAGTTTGCCAAGAGCAGGTGCGGGGTGAAGTGAGGACATGTAGTTGGCAGAATGCCCTGAACTTTGTACAGAGTTGGCAGAGCATAAGGACCGTTGGCAATTTGCCACAATGACGTTGTGGGAGGAGCGTTGGGAGGAGTTACGATAAGAAAAGTGTGGGTGATTTGCCAGAATGAGGTTTGAGGAGGAGTTGTAGGTGGAGTAACTGTGTATAAAATGGGTGTACAAATGCCAGTCGGGGTTCAGTTCTGGAGAGCTGATCCGGCTTTATGCACGTGTGCTAATAAAGTCTGATTTTCCTGAAGATCTTGCTGCCTGGTGTCGTCTTTTCCCTCGCGAAGATGTTTTTCGACAAATTGAAGATTTGGACTCTGTCGTTTCCTAGACACGACACCTACCTATCCATCCATCACCCCACCCTCACATTCAGAAGAGTACGCAGGTTTTATTTTTCCCAGGGGGAAAAAAAACAATATAACAGTTCAAATGCAGGCTTTTCTTCTCCATGGTGATCTGGGTTTCTCTTCTTCTGAATGGGTGGGTGGATGGATGGGGGGATGGATAGGTAGGTAGGTACAATAGGTGGGTTTTATTTTTTCCGGGGGAAAAAAACAACAACAGTAAGAATTCCTTTCTTTTCCGCAGTGATCAGGTTTCTACCTAGAAAGTCTTCCTTTTCTCCCTGTAAAGACGATCGCTGTGTTATCGTTGAATGTTGTTTACATGGCTTGTACAGGCACAGGGGAAAGGTAAACGAGCTTTGCTCTGGCTGGAGCTTGGGTAACGATTGACACACTCAGCTCAGTCAAAGAGCATCGATCTGGGCATCAAAGCTCTCGGATCGGTTCAAATCAGTCATTGATTTAGCATTTAGCTGAAATAGGTACAACCTGGGTAACCTCATTTAACCAAGGCTACAAATCATTCTGCTTGTCATGTGCTGAAGTTGCAGCTAAGGTTCAGGCCTACTTCAAATAACTCACTTTAAAAAATGGAAAGATTAAAGGTGCATGCAGACAAACAGGATCACTTTGCCGATACAGACAGGGCTATGCAGACACTGTTCCCAATGCCAAAGGTCTTCATTTTCTCAGCCATTACAGTGGGTTTTATTAGCTTGTTCCATCCATGTTCCAGAGGGAGGATATTTCCTAATGAAAAGATGAATCTGTGCGGGGCAGCAAATTGTGGTTCGCAAAAGAATTGAATAAATCAGGTTATCTGCTTGTAATTATGTTTTTGAGCAGCTATCTGGCAGCATATATGCTACCCGAGACATTTTAATAATTCCGTGTGCTGAAGATTGCAGAGGTGAGAAAATGTAAAAGGCCCGGACTATCATAATTCATCAGCTACGGAAATTCAATTTCAGAACAGACTACTTCTGACCTGACATTAACAAACCTTAACAAACCTTCGGCCCTGACTCACGCTGCGTCTGACGTAGAATCGGACATCTGCGTACTCCCCCATCCTCCATGTCCCTGATTCCAGCTTTTGAAAGGACTCTAGGACAATCTAACAATGTGACTGCTCAATCAGTTTGTATCGTGCAGGCTGTGATGCTATGGTGAGTCATATTCACACAGCCTAGTTACACCAGGCTAAGGCCTTCATGGTGGCGGTGCTCCCTAGCAATACTCAAAACAAAGTTTTCAACCTAGACATCATTTTTTATCATTGGTGCTTACTTATAAAGGCAAAAAAAAAAATGTTCGGAAAGGCATAGTGTGTGTAAACGCTTAATAATTACATTAAAAAGGATGACCAAGAGGAGAAATGCTGTTGCTTTACCAGCGTGCAGGACAAAGAAATCATTACTGCATTTTTCTAGGAATTAAAGGTCAACCAAATGATTATGCATCATGGTGATGCTAACCCAATATGAAATTAGTCTGTAAATGTAAAGTAATAATGACTGAAAATAATGACATGATTGCTCAGAGTAACTGCCGGGAGAAAATTAATCAAGGAAAGTGAACCAGCATATATTGAATGATTTCAGTCTGTAATTGTGTTATATGAAAATGTATTACTGCTCTATAACTGTGCTAGAATGGAACCATCACAGTTCATTAATGGGGACAAGTCTGTAAACAAGAAATGGCAGTTTGCTGGTCTCAAAATTGTTCCGTCCAATTAGTTTAAGTAATTACTGCACACGAGAAAGCTCTCTATTTGTTAATAACAATAAATGATCAACAATCTGAGTTGAATGTGAGATCAAGCTCTTCTCTTCGATTGGTGATATGCTAACTAATGTCTCTGTATTGCTTTGCTAACTAAGCAATATGCTAACTAGTGTCCCCCCTTATTCTCAGTAAGAAGCCAGATTGTGAGACCCTTGTCTTTTTAGTTTTGACCTTCATCCCTCTGTCTCCTGCTCCTCCGCTTCATCTGAATGATGTCATCTTGTAGTTTCTCGGCTGAGACCCTGATCAGTAGCCTACGCAGGCTTTCAATAAGTGCCTGCCAGAGTAGGGCACTGCTGTAAAGATTTTATGTGGGATAGCAAGATGTGGAACCGGTGCCTTTCCCTGCTGTTTTTTGTTGTTGTTGTTGTTGTTGTTAGTTTTGTTGTCTGCTCATTTCCAAAAAAAGGTGAGGCCTGGAAGTGAAAATCAGGCAATGGGTAATGTTAGCAGCAAGCTAATGTTAAAATACATGATAGCTATATCTACTTAGCTTGCTAATGTTGCATGTTACCTAATCTACTTTAGTTAATTAACATTAGTGCCTAACATTAGCTTAGTCAGAAACATTACATACTGTGGCTAGCATCTGATCAGTGCAAGTTGTTGTTTTTTTGGATTGTCGAAATCTAATGGGCTGTATGCAGTAGTACTGGAATTAGACAACCTAGGCATAATATTTTGTCAGGCTAGAAAGGACCCATTTAGTGAAATGTTTGGTAAAATCTCAAATGATCTCCTGTCATTCTGTGAGTGCCTGTCGTCTGTCTAATAAGTTCCACTGCGGACGTTTCAGGCCCTAATTTCCACCTCTTGGTCCACCTCTTCCTCTCTGTCTATTGTGCCTGATACCCACGGAACAGAAAGGTCAAGGGTCAAAGGCCAAGGGTCATATGAGTCACAGCATGCCGGCTCACTCAAGCCCCCATTCCTACAGACTCTGTGGTGGTGAACTTTTTAATTTTCAGGACAGTCTTTTTTTTCTTTTCTTTTTTTCCCCAAAGGTTTTTCAGCTGGCTTCACATCCACTCTGAATTCATAATGTCCCCTCTTCTGCTCATGTTATCAGGGGGAAGTAAATTACGTTTGCAGAGGGCTAGTCATCTGCCTTTTAATTTGGTTTTGTGGTTTTGAGGTTGCGTGTCAGCGTGGTTACTGGGAAGGATCAGATTGTCTCTGGCCTTTTGTTCTGAGTTTTGGCACAGCTGAAAATATTCAGTGTTGTCCCGAAGCCTGTCCCATAAGAGTTCTTTCCTTTTGCCTTGGCCATGTCTTTTTCTTTCATTTCCTTCATTGCAGGCTACTAAGATCCTCTGCACAGGGTCTGGTTGCCATAGCAACGGTTAAAAAAAGGGTGCTTGCAATGTTTTAACTGCCAGCCAATCTAACAGTCACCGCCTTTTCTGTTGTACAGTAAGGCTGAGCAGTTTCAGCTCGGACCACTCGTGTCTTATTTTCTTACACCGGATGACTGTTTGCGTACATATAATTGCTGGACTGGCATCAGAAAAGCGTCGCAGAAATGACCTTGAAGCTGTTGCTGCATGCAGTGGCTGCATCCGTCATTCCCCACCCCTGTGCATAAAGGTGACTGGGGGCCAGCTGAACCAGATGGGCATTCATCTGGTCCACTGCTTTATCACATCGAGTGTAGAACAGGGCTTTAATTCATACCAGCGCTGCCAATGAGTCTCCCTGGATGTTGCCGGGAAGGATCTTGATTTAGCACCGGATTGTTACTCATGGACTACTATTATTAAGTACTTCATCTAATTTCAGTATTCGCTCTGCAGGTTCAGAGAATTTCAAATAGAGTACCCCTGATAGATAACTTTCTGGAGAATGTTCTTGTCATGCATTCTGTAATGTAAACTTTCTGTTTTCAATATCTCGGTCAAAGTAATAATGACTGAAATATTAAAGAACAAAGCTAAAACATAAAAGAAAGCGATCAAACAGTTTTTGCTGCACTTTCATGCATTTTTTATTTTATTAGTTTTTACTGCTACTATGGAGGGGAGGGGGGTGATGTAAACTTGCCATTGGTCTATTTGTCGAGTTAGTTTTCCGTGTCTTATCCAATAACAACCCAACAGTGGCCAAACCTGACACAGTGGGGTATGATTAATGCACTGTAATTCACTGCAAGCTGTGCCATCTACAGCGAATTGATCATAATGCTTTGCAGTTGATATATTCTTATAACTATAATTGTATAACTCAGTTTGCTTTCTGACTAAATCCATGATGATAACTTATGGCGTTTAATCACGAAAGGGTGGTGGAGGGGTACAGTGCCACAGCAAGTGCATCCTGGGACAAATATTTATTTGATTTTACATGACTATGCAACAAAAACATTTCTCTGCATCAGCATACAAGCCAAGCACTTAATCTTGATGGGTTTTTTTTTTTTTTTTTCAGAATTCAGAACACATACAGTATTATAAATACTGAATATAAAAATGCCATATTTAATGATTTCATAAAAATGTTTCATTTTAATTTTCTCATTAAAAAAAAAAAAACATTGCAAGAGATTTTGTTCAATTAACTTTCAAGTGAGTTTTGACAAGCTCAAGGACAGGGGTGTAATTGTCTTATTATTATCATAATTTTTTTATTCTATTCTTGATGGCTGGAGTAGGTAATTGGCAGAAGAACAAATTCTTTGCTGTTTGTGAATATTAAAAAATGCAATTATGCGCAGTATTTGTCAGTGTGTGCATTTGAAGCTATGCTTTGAGAGTTTCTCATTCCATTTGGCTTGTCATTTCAGACATTGTTTACCTCGGAAATTAGCCCAAGCACATACATCACAGACTGAAGAATAACCTTTATGTTTTCATAAAGACATATGTGCTTTTGAATTAGTTAACGTGTGGAATATTAATGTGTGGATGCTCAAATTCATCAAAAGCAAAAAAACAAAAAAACTATTTCAGGTTAGCACTGTGTGTTGATATTGCTCATTTTGAGAGGTCCATAAGCGATGTCTAAGATACAATGTGAATCACTCTAAGCCATATGCAGTATGTAACTAGGAATACAAATTTACAATAATTATTTGTACATTCATTTAAACTTTTAATAATTAGGTAAAATCTAATACTAGTATATACTGTATCACTACAAACAGTATGTGCCTTGTGCCATTTTTGTTTTTATTTATTTAGTTATTCATATATTGTATCAGTTGATAATCTAACACAGTGGATTACTTTTATCGTATGGTGATATACCTCGACAGCATGGTGATGTGTTATATAATCAAGATTTATTGGTGTATACATTAAATAAATAACAGAATATTGGGAAATGCATATCAAAATCATCAAACTCCATACATAAAATGCCTACACTCTGGATGTAATCCTATTATTTGGCCCAAAGCCAATTCAGCTTGCACCAAGTCTTTGAGCACCTGCACTATTGGTATTATGATAAATTGTTCCCTTGCTTTTGGTGTCTACTTGCAGAAGAGAAAAAAATCATGTCTCCAAGAGTTTCAATACTTTTCTGAATTTAAATGAAGTGTTTCAGATTCATGTGCTGGTATGAATGCTGCCCTGTATAATTGCATCCATGATATGAGGCCATGTCTTAAACATTATCAAGGCTTTTCATTTTAGTTGAATGGCTGATCCTGGAAAAAAAGAGGGATTTTTTGCAACAGTATGTATTGTCAGGTTCAGAATAATTTAGATTTGTTTCCCCCAGAAAATAAAAGGAGCTAACTTGTTTTGCTAAATAATGGATAAACTGTTCATATGAATACTTCTGTTTCACCCTTCTGAGCTCATTATTAGGCCACCCAGATCAATGCAATAATTGGATGGTGCCACCTTAAGAAAGATAACATTTCCCACTACAAAGCAAAGGGCAGTATCTGACATCCCTAATGATTTCCCGGCAGGTACACTAGTGGCTGTGGGACATAAGTACCAATCACAACAGGATGAAAACATGTTTACACAATGGATTCATTACATAACTATGAGTTCACAGTTTGAATCACTTATGCTCTGCTCAAACTGAACAACTCACATTCAAAAGTTATAACTACATATACGAAAGGCGTTTTCAGCGTTCAAGTATTACATGGTAGCAGTGGAAGAGCTACTTCCGAAGGTTGTGGGTTCACTAATACACTAATAAAGACAGATCAGGACGTTTGCAGCGTTGAAGAGGTGTTCACGCCTTTTACACAGTGACAACACTGGAATTGGAATGATGATTGAAAGAGCAGGGCAGATCACCCCCAAATACCGTTTATGAATATAGATAGTGTACTATATAGTGTATATGCGGATCTCTGCAGTTCATAATTCCCAATGAGACATTTGCTCCCCATCTGTGATGAAAAGTGACTTGTTAAGTAATTGATATAATAGTGTGAGCTATTCTCCTGGACCAGGGGCTTAGTAAGGGATAATGACCATTGGACTGGGCATTACACACACCGAATTCCCGATGAGGAGTTGTGTAAAGGACATTATATCTATTATTTTGTAACAAAACAGAGCTTCACTGATTTGTGCCTGCAGGTTTGTCGATAGAATCATTCAGCTCTGAGCTGTACAACATAATTATTGCGTAATAAATAATTTGATAAAATAATGACTGATTATGAACTGCAATCTCTGCATGCTCCAATGAAAGGATAATTTCTTTGCAACCTGGGGGAAAGTATTTGCATCAATACCTCTTGCAGGTTGATGATAACTGGGTTTTTGCATTGCAACACAGAGCAGCTACAAGGAGAAGGCAGGATAAGGATACCACATAACACTAGACAGATTCCAACAGAGCTGCAAGGCATTTATCTCTCTGATATATGATATATTACTGTTCCAAAGGAGTCACAGTCATTGAAACTTTCCTTTCTCTTACAAACATTCCATATGTGTACTATCAGTTATTGCCTGGAGTTGTGTTAAAATGTACTGTGTAAAACTATGTAGTTTACTAAATAACTGCACTAAAAAGTGGTATGGGCATTTCTGCATTCATATTAATAATGACAAATACAACAATTCTTATGAAACCTTAAATAACCCATGTTACAAAATTACCCACCTGACCTGTAATTTATTTTATTTAAGATTAATTAATGCACCATCCTCAAAACATATTGTGGCTAACAGGCATTGTTTAAAAATGGCGACTAGCCAAGCTTGAAAATAATAGCTGTAGTAAAAGAACTGGCCTTCCATGTTGCATCAATAACTGTGACTATTTTTAATGCTTGCCTGCTATATTTACCACGGGCATGGCCATAACACTTTTCATAAAGCGCGTTGTGCAAAATGGCTAACAAAGCCCTGCGGCCGAGATGTTTTTCTTTCAATTCTGTATGGCCTTATGTGCGGTGTTTTTTAATTACACCTGGCACCGCAGGCATACGGAGGCCAGGGAAGGGGTCTGCAGCAGCTTAAGTCTGTAGTACCAAATGAGCTGCAGGCTTCCGTCCTGTCATCAGGAAAGGGTTAGGTCAGTAAATTCACAGTGCAATTTCCAGAGTGTTCCGCAATGGGGAAGAGGCTAGATAGACCTCTTGTGCTGTGAATCTAGCATCACAGTAGAGTATCCAAATGACCATATTCTCCATTCAAACAGTGCTTGTGCATGCATTATTTTACATATATGTATCTGTGTGTGTGTGTGTGGAGGAGGAGAAGGCTATTTGGAACTTATATGCTTTAAAATGGATGTTTGATAGCAGGCGCCAAGGTGGTATACAACATAAGACATACAATGTTGCTTGTCCAATAGGGACAGAAGTATGCATTCAGCTAATTTTTAGATTCATAATTTTAGTATCTGCATGCGGTACTTCATTTTATAATGTTGTTACAACACATTTCACTGCATTCAATTAACCTTTGTCCTAAAATTTGACTTACATTCAAAAATGCAAATGTTGAATTACATTTTTTGTTTACACAATCATACTGTGTTTGTGAATAAATGGGCAAATATTGAGCACGATCAGGATATTGTCTAATTTGCCCAAGCTATTGCCAGGGGTTTGCAAAACTGCATACTTATTTTCATGGCCTTGAAATGGATGGCCCCAAAACTCGTTTTACAAAGATAGCTTAATGGCACATTTTTCCAGTTGCTTACCCAGCATAAATATTACATCCATCTACGTATTTGCTCTGCAGGGCAAACAAAAGGGTTCCTCTGTTGTGACCATTTTAATTTCCCGGTGCTGGAAACCCCAGGTCTCCTTCTCCGTTCCTTATGAATGGAGCAGTTTGTTGTCTCTCAACAAGGAAATTGGAAGGAATATAATTTGAGGCAGATATCGCTGCTCTCAGCGGACATGCATGGACTCACATTTTCACGTGTGTTTGATGAAAAACAATCCGGTCACAGATCCAATCTGAGCTCAACCTCGCTGAAGGAACAGCAGCTGAGACATGTAGCTGGCCCTCTAATTAATTGGAAGTCACAATTTACTATCATCTGTAATTATATATGAATTATCCTTATCTATGATTGAATCCAAACTTTCGAAACAGCCTTCTCTGCATGGCATGGCAGTTGCCAGATGTTGGCCTCTCAACATATTGGAGGGCTCTGAATGAATATGGATGTAGGTATGTGAATGCATGTATGCGAGCGTGCTTGTGCGTGCCTGTTTACGCGCACGCTCGCCTAATCAAATTCGGAGAAGGGGCTCTCCACAGCGCTTTTGCAAGAGCCAAGCACAACAAAAACAGCCACTCCAAGAGTGATTTTCGCCCGTCACACGGCATGCCTTTTGTTGCGCCGGATGTTTCCATTTCTGCTCGCTCCGTTTCCGTTCTCCTGGCTGTGAGAGGGAATTACGGGCGCTCGGGGGTCCCAGAGTGCTAACTCGGCAGGTGAGGTCTGGGCCGTTGACGGTGTCTCTGGGCGGCCGAGCAGATGGGCTCTGCGGCGCTCGGCTGCCTCCTGCCACAGCTGTCCTGGGTGAACCGCTCACCGGAGAGGGGCTGTTGTGCCACCGCGACAGGAACCGGAGAGACTAAACATTAGGGTCAGTGCAATCAGGAGGTGTTATTACATGTTCCCCGCTGCCCCCTGGGTACCGGGCAGGGTCAGGACGGAGATCAGCCACACTGCCAGTGAATTACGCATCGCATTGCTGCTTTTTCATTTCAATCCATTTACTGTGCTCTACAGCTCCTGCCTCACACACCCACACAATAGCACCACACACAATAAACTTAACCTTTACCTGGGGGCCAGAATGAACTTGTGTAAAACACTATACCTGCAAGGTTAGCCATAACCCTGCCGTTATTATTGTTTATCTGCTTCATGAAACTGACCTTGCAGACAGCACAACTACTGTATGTCACTTCAGTTTATAATATAACAAAAGAAGATTACCTGCTGTAAGTTCAAATTAATAAATAAATAAAAAATGATACCATGTCACTGCACACTTGAAGCTATTTGTTTTATCCTGAACCACAGAGAACAGTCTTACATGTTTCCTGTGATCTATACATCATTCAATATATTTAATTATTTGCAATTATTTTCCCTGTAAAATGGGAACTTCTCAAGAAAATAATAATAAATGGCTTCTGGACTTAAAATGGTTCATGCTGTGATAGTATATGGAGGAGAGCTAGATGTCCATTGTACACTCAATGTACAGTGAATATAATCATAACAGTGCAAATATTCAAAGCACATTTGTGTCCTGCAGTGCAGCCAGACAACCCTCTCACTTCAGTTCTAGGAAATTGATGAGCACAGGGTACTGTAGCCAAACATACACTAGCTTCTGGATTCAGGCAATATCATTTCTTTGATAATTTTGATTGATGATTGAAAGTTCAAGGACACTTAAGATGCAGATTCCTTCTCGCCTGCACAGCCATGAAAGGTCAAGGAGCCAGCCGTAATGCTATGTGTTACGGGACAGGGGGAGGGTGTTTATGTCAGAGGCAGGACAAGGGATATCAGTTATATGAATTGAGTCCACTTGTTAATGATAATACAGGAGTCTACTCCAAAGGGGTTCTGCTGAAATCTATCATCATCTGCAGCTCATTAACAACCCAAAAATGAGGACGTGCAATCAGGGCGTGTTATTATGACACGGTGCCGGTACAGACGCAAACAGTGTGAGTCTTACCCTGTGCCACACTGCACTACAATGAAAGGTCATGTGGTGAGACAGAGTGTGGTGAGACAGAGGTAGGATATTTATATCAGAGGAAAGAAGTACAAATTAATATAATTTCTATTAACTGAATCCCTTGGTTAATGATAATATGTGGGTCTAGTCAAAACAGGTTCAGCAGAAATCTTCAACTGACAACTCAAGCATGCCAATGACATGAGTCTTTACCTTCCTTTTCTTTATGTCTACTTTTGTCAGTGTGCTCTGTGTGATACAGTGTTTGCACAGCTGTAATACTTTAATACACTTCAATCTTTGCAGTAAGAAAGAAAAAGGAGTTTACCTGGACTGTGGAGGGCGAGCCCTTAGTGGATATTGAGGGAATAATGTTGGCTTGCTAAATGTTTGCATTTTCACAGAGAGGAATACTGCCTCACTGCCTTATATTAATGTGTGCAGTGCTGTTGGGCTTACTCACTTCCTAATGCCAGAGTGGTTGCAGGCGGGCCAGAGAAGATAATGGGCGGGAAAGGAAGACGATGCTGTATGCTGTATCCTATCCGAGTGTCATGCTAGCTAGTGATTACATTACATGACATTAATGGCATTTGGCAGATGCTCTTATCCAGAGTGACTTAGAGTTGATTAGACTAAGAAGGAGACAGTCCCCCCTGGAGCAATGCAGGGTTAAGGGCCTTGCTCAAGAGCCCAACGGCTGTGTGCATCTTATTGCGGCTACACTGGGGATCGAACCACCGACCTTGCGGGTCCCAGTCATGTACCTTAACCACTACACTACAGATTCCGTCCAGTAGGCACCAGTCATATGGCAACTACGGTTGGGTTTCAATACCCAACCATAATCCTATATTTGTGAGATGTGCATGCAAGGTGGTGCTACCAGTTGATTTACGGCCACACCAGTGCTCGTCTAAGAGATATATTAAGTTGAATGATCATTGGCATCTCATGCCAAAGCTGATGCGCTGTGCTCCATCACCCTTGTTAATACAGTGTTGTCTAGACTCACAAGTCCTGGAGTGGTGTAATCCTACATAACAAGCTGCCTTTAGCTAGCAATACTGTGTTAGTTACTAAGAGGTGCCGATTATATATTTATCTACAACATCCATCCATCCATCCATCCATCCATTATCTTAACCCGCTTATCCTGAACAGGGTCGCAGGGGGGCTGGAGCCTATCCCAGCATACATTGGAATAAACCCTGGACAGGTCGCCAGTCCATCGCAGGGCACACACACCATTCACTCACACACTCATACCCATGGGCAATTTAGACTCTCCAATCAGCCTAACCTGCATGTCTTTGGACTGTGGGAGGAAACCGGAGTACCCGGAGGAAACCCACGCAGACACGGGGAGAACATGCAAACTCCGCACAGAGAGGCCCCCGGCCGACGGGGATTCGAACCCAGGACCCCCTTGCTGTGAGGCGGCAGTGCTACCCACTGCACCATCCGTGCCGCCCCTTTCATTACAGCTCATTATGCTGGCCCTGGTGCTGTCATCAAAACAATGTTTTGAGCTACAGTAATAGCAGATACATAACTACTCAACTAATATCAAGCAGTTATTGCTTTCTTGGGCCAGATACTGGAGCTATAAATCAGATCAGAATGGTAATACACACAGCTTATGCTTCATAATGCATCAGTGAAACTGCATTTGCCGTGGTCTCTTTGTCATGAGGAAATCTGAGCCATAGCCAGAAGCCAGAACATGTTCTACCAAACAGAATCACTCTGAGAGTAATGTGCATGTGTGCCTGCATGCTTTCTTTACATAGACTTGCTTAGTGATACACAAAACAAATATTGGCAAACAAAATATTTAGTTTTCCACATCTCCACATTTGAGATTTCCAAATATTCATTTTCCAAAATAATTTTACAGAGACATTTTTCTGTTTAATTTTAAAAAGTGACATATTACTGTAAGCAATTGACTACTTTTTACATAAAAACTTGATCAAGGCTGTCTGAGATCAGAAGTAACAACCCAACCAAAGTCTGCAGAAGAACTGTGGCAAGTTCTCCAACATGCTTGGAACAACCTCCCTTGTTGATTTCCAATGGTGTCCTGCAGTTCTATATCTCAGAGATGCAGTTTTTAAAGGGTGGTCACAAAAAGATTGATTTGATTCAGTTTTTAACTATTCTAACCAAATTACTCAAATGTAATGTACAATGTATAGTATGTTTATTTAGGATCTTTCATTGTATTATCATATACATGAAAGAATCATATCTGTACAGAATGTTATACAGGTGCCTAAGACTTTTGCACAGTACTAGTTTAGTTTTTGGCTTCATTTTTAACTCTAGAGACTGTTGTGCATGAAAATCCTAGAACATCAGCTATTTATGAAATACTCAAACCACCCTGTCTGGGACCAACAATCATTCCGTGGTCAAAGTCACTTAGATCACATTTCTTCCCTATTCTGACACTTGGTCTGAAAAAGTTGCTGCCACATGATTGGCTGATTAAATATTTGCATTAATAAGCTGGTGTTCAGCTGAGTGTACACTGCATTAAAATAAATACTTGGGAAACAGATACTCCAAGAATGCTTTCACTATGCCAATATAAATTAAAATACACTAAGAGTACACATTTAAAAATTAAGAGCACACATTGAACTTTTCATATTTTATTTGCAGTAAAAAAATAACTATAGCTTAGCTAAACTTTACTAACTAACTAAATTCACGGAAAACAATTTAAAAAATGTATTCATAATATACTGAAGCAAATTAGTCAAATTTTGCTGCAAATAAACTCTGAAATCCATCCAAATGAAAAATGAGCAATGAGGCTGTTATTTCCTCCATCAGAAAACTGCAGTAATAACCGCAGTGTGCTCAATGGCACTCATGACCCTGCTGATTAATAATTTCTGCTAGTGCCACTTGAAAGAATGCTGCCATATACTTTTTTCCTCCTTCAAAGATTTAAATTTAAAATTCCACCGTAAAATAAGAATGGTAATTTGGAATTTTGTCATAGTACTTCTGTCCCAGTGTATGTGGAAGAGTAATTATTCTTGTTTATTCTTAAACTTTTACTGTAAAATATCCATAACCCTAATCGGGGGGATTTAATGAGTTATTATCCAACTCTTTCACAAGAACACCTGATAAAATTACATTAGCATATTTCTCTCATGTACGTATGGGTTTACTCCATGTGTATCGAGTTCTTAATTAAGTCTAGAATCAATCTAAAGTGTACTGTACCTTATGTGTACTGCAGGCTTGTGAGGCACAGTCCTCTATCATTTTCTTATTCTTCTCCACTACCCCTCCTTCTACCTGCTGCCCGTCAGGCTTGGCTCAAGGTTGCCGCAGCCTGACCGAGGCCAGTATTATGTCTGGAAATGGGAGAAGCCATGGACGAATGCCAGGAATGAGGATCGGATCTGCCAGCGACTTTGAAATGCACTCTGGGATACATTTCCATTTTTGTGACTCCATTTTGGCTCGTATCTGATCTTTAAGATCTTTCCGAGGTGATTTCTGTGGCTCACCCCGCAACCATTTCAGCACTGAGTTTCGTCCAATCCGCGTTCTCATTAGGTTTCTCCCCAAGACTTCATTAATGGATTTCTTATTGCGTTTCAACTCACACTGGAGGGGGCTAGGGTCCTCTGAGTGTTTGTGTCTGGGACCTTATTTTCTTTCTGTTTCATACCGTCTGAAGTGTCATATTATTCCGTTCCTTCTTTAACATATAAACAAGGAGGAAGTGAGGAGCTTAGAAGTCTTATTTTATCGCGGTCTCCAAGGGAATTGTTAAATCATCAAATTGCATACATTTACTCCTAATTGCATTTTCTTCCGTACTGTTGAGGCTTTTGATCTTCCTGTCCCCAGTTTCCTTGCACAGCACAGGAAGATATTATTCCTCATATTTTTACCACTTGTTCGGGCGCAATGGTAAATGCGTGCGGGTTCAAATCTGTCTCGGGTGTGACATAACAAGGTACAGTATCACATCAACCAGCATCCTTAACACGTTTATCAAAAATACATCAAAATGCCTTCTTTTATTCCTCTGCATTTGCATGTAACGATTGCACAATAAAGCTACTTTTCGAGACAGAAATACTTTGAAACCCTGACTAAATATTCCCATTGAAGTGTGTGTGTGTGGCGTGTGGGCACACGTGTGTGTGTGTGTGTGTGTGTGTTTGTGTGTGCGTGTGTTATGCTTATGACTAATGACGTCATCCCATTGATGTTCACCTCAGCTTTGTAGCGCATCTGCACGTGTTTACTCAGAAGCAGTTTATATGATACGCTCGCACACCCGCACACCCTCACCCACACACACACACACACACACACATTGTTCCATTTATCAGAGCATTGGAAAGACAGCTACTACACCACAGCAAGCATAGCCCTGTCTAATAGATGTTAGATTGAGGCTTGTGAGATGAGGACTGTAGTTGAAAGCATCCGGCATGGAGCGAGGACAAAAACTGCATTTTCTACCTGCGGGTGGGATCTAAAGGATAGGGCGGGGAATTCAAGCAGCAAAGTATGTCATTTTGCACCTCAGCAGCAGGAGACTAATTAACATAGGGCCTTTCCTCCCGCGGAAAAAGGCTTGAATCAATTCTGCCAAGTTCTTACCTGAGGGGAAGGAGGTTTGAGTGGAAGCAGGAGCCTGCAGACTAGTCTTGCGATAAATGCGGAGCAGGACGGAGACAAGTCCACTGATTGATTGATCAAATCTTATTTAAACCCCTTGTAGCAATAGTAGCAGGCATCCTGTGGTATAATGCATTCCCTTAATTTCCTGTTTTTCCCTTCATTATGCCCTTATACACTCAGTGAGCACTTTATTAGGTAGACCTGTACCAGCTTGTTAATGCAAATCTTTAATTAGCCAATCATGTTGCGGCAACTACACGCATAAAAGCATGCAGACATGGTCAAGAGGTTCAGCTGTTGTTCAGACCAAATGTGAGAATGGGGAAAAAATCTGAGCTCACTGACTGACTCACCGTGGTGGATTTTCATGCACACCAGTCTCTAGAGCTTGCAGAGAATGGTTTGAAAAAAAGTTGACTAAATACCTTATAAATAAATACACAGCAAAGTACTCACAGAGTATATGTACTGTATATACGTAGTGGAGGTTCGGTTGTTAATCAGACCAATCATGAGAGTGGGGAAGAAATGTGGACTTTGACTGTGTAATGATTGATTGTGACATATTGGGTGGTTTGAATATCTCAGAAACTGCTGATCTTCTGGGATTTTCATGCACAGCAGTCTCTAGTGTTTACAGAGAAAGGTACAAAAACAAAACAAAACAAAAAAAATCCAGTTAGTGGAAGTTCTGAGGGCAACAATCCCTTGTTAATGAATGCTATCAGAGGAGAAGGGCCAGACTGGTTCAAGCTGAGAGGAAGGCAACAGTACCTCAATTAATGACACATTGCAGCAGTGGTACTATGCAGAAGAGTATCTTTGGACACACAGCACAGTAAAGCTTGTAGTGAATGGGCTACTGCAGCCCATTGGTGCTTTTTTGCTGTGCAGTTGATGACTCTAAAATGTTTGAGGATTTTATGTGTCAGCACCTCTTGTGGGACGGATGTCAATGTCTGAAAGAGCACTCAAATGCAGTCCTTACCGGTGTAATGAAGGAGTGAAAAGCCTCTACAGCTCGACAGCACTCAGGTGTCCTTATGAAGCAAAGAACGGCACTCAAAAGTGCATTTGTAGCATTGAGAGAAGCAATTAAAACCAAGGACCCCTGTTGGAATATGTGTGTTATGAACATTACATCCTCCCTGAGTGAGTGAGTGAGTGAGTGAGTGAGAGAGTAAGTGAAAGAGTGTGTGAGTGAGTGTGTGAGTGAGTGAGTGAGTGGGTGAGTGAGTATGTGTGTGTGAGTGAGTGAGAGAGTGAGTGAGTGAGTGTGTGTGAGAGTGAGTGTGTGCGTGAGTGAGTGAGAGAGTGAGAGAGTGAGTGAGAGAATGAGTGAGAGAGTAAGTGAGAGAGTAAGTGAGATTGTGTGTGAGTGAGTGAGTGTGTGTGAGTGAGTGAGTAAGTCAGGGAGTGAGTGAGTGAGTAAGTTAGAGAGTAAGAGAGAGTGAGTGAGTGAGTGAGTGTGTGAGTGAGTGAGTGAGTGAGTGAGAGAGTGAGTGTGTGAGTGAGTGTGAGTGAGAGAGTGAGTGAGTGATAGAGAGAGTGAGTGAGTGTGTGAGTGAGTGAGTGAGTGAGAGAGTGAGTGGGTAAGTGAGTAAGTTAGTGAGTGAGTGAGTGAGAGAGTAAGTGAGAGAGTGAGAGAGAGAGTGAGTAAGTGAGTGACTGTGTGTGTGTGTGTGAGTGAGTGAGTGAGTGAGTGAGTGAATGAGTGTGTGAGTGAGTGAGTGTGTGAGTGAGTGAGTGAGTGAGTGAGTGAGTGAGTGAGTGTTAATGTGTACATGCCTGGCAATGGCAAACTTCCTCTGCGACTGTGCGAAAGGTGACCAATTCTATTCACAAATTCCCAGGTCCAAGTCTCGGTGGGAGGCCGCACACTTAAGAGAGAGCATTGTATGTCATCACCGGGCATAACGACACACTCAATCCAATTACTGTCTCCAAAGAGAGGTCGATATCTATCTCAAGAAAAAGCAACAAACGAGCAGAATAAGAGCCAGTACGCATACGCTACAGTGCCACAATGCCAGGCTCTCCAAGCCTTAGTAAATATGCCTTAGTATAATATAATTTTTTACACAAACATGTGCATTGTATCTTATGCATCACGATAACATTTTACAATAAAGTTCCATGAATTGGCACGTGTACTGTAGTTGCTAACTGACTAACTGTACAGCTTTGTTAATACATTTGTACATCATTAATTCAACTACTTTACTTATTCCAATTCATATTGGAATTAAAAAGTCAGTTAATGTATTTGTTATTGGTTGTTTATACTATGTATAAATATCATGTAACAAATATGTTAGTAGGGCGGCATGGATGGTGCAGTGGGTAGCACTGCTGCCTCACAGCAAGGAGGTCCTGGGTTCGAATCCCCGTCGGCCGGGGCCTCTCTGTGCGGAGTTTGCATGTTCTCCCCGTGTCTGCGTGGGTTTCCTCCAGGTACTCCGGTTTCCTCCCACAGTCCAAAGACATGCAGGTTAGGCTGATTGGAGAGTCTAAATTGCCCATAGGTATGAGTGTGTGAGTGAATGGTGTGTGTGCCCTGTGATGGACTGGCGACCTGTCCAGGGTGTATTCCTGCCTTTCGCCCAATGTATGCTGGGATAGGCTCCAGCCCCCCTGCGACCCTGTTCAGGATAAGCGGGTTCAGATAATGGATGGATGGATGGAAATATGTTAGTTAGTTGTTAACAAATGCACTAACAACTGAAAAGTTAATTTCATGCTTAATTAATGAATACGTCCATCATTAATTCATGTTAGGAACTATGTTATTTAAAGCCAATCCATTGACCTTATTGTCAAGTGTGACCTGCATCTCTTTAATCTATTTTATGCTAATGAGTCTAAACCCTGCTTAAAAAACTGGCCTTATTACCTCGGTCAGTGAAACATGTCCATTGATATCACTGGGGGCATGAGGGAACCTGCTCACTCTTTTTCACTCTATGCTTTTATGTTTTTATTCTCTTTTTTATTCCTCGTTTTTCTGTAAATAGAATTGAGTGAACCAAACCAGTCAAGGGAAGTAAAATTCATGCTGTAACCTTTGGGCTATTGCTCAGTAGGGTCATCATGTTAAAGTTGGCAGACATCTGTTAGAAAACTGACATCGTTAAATTGACTTCAATAATGCAAAGCTCAAACTAGATGTGAAAGATGAAGCACAAAAAAGAAGTAGAAAACTATCGCCCATTCGGGCTGCTTACTCTTCATCATTCAAAGGGTTTATATTGAATTAATATTTTATTCACCATCCTGGATTTGGCATAAATCCCACTTAAAACCACAGGGACAAAGTTCATATTTTGGCCCATGTTTAAAACTGTGCTGGTTAAGAGATGAAAGGATCAGTACTCTCATTAAGCAGCTTCATCCCCCCAACACTCAGACACACACACACACACACACACACACACACAGACACACACACACACACACACACACACACAGACACGCGCACACACACACACACACACACACACACACACACACACTCACACACACAAACACACACACACACACATACACACACACACACACACACACACACACACACATTCACGCACACACACTCACACACATTTCTCTTTTGGACCAGTAACATAAACTGTTCAGGAGAGAGATTTATCTTCAAATGTGGCCTTGCATAATTTAACGACTTGTCATACTTCTACATGCGCCACGTAAATTAAATTTTAAGTCACTGCTGGCAGGTAATAATTAAAGTACAGCTGTCACCAACACATCAAAGAGCCACATTAAGAGAGGGGGAAAATGAAAATTGCCTTTATCAAAAGAACATCATCTGCACTTCTTATGAAAGGATAGCTTTTTTCCTGACATCACTGAAAATATGCATGCGCAGAAAGCCAATTAGATAGAAATAAAAATAATAATAATTTGTTCCAGTTTTTTCTTCTTACAACTGACATATTGATTTTAATTTCACACATTGGGTGCTTTTAGTCATTATTTTACAGTTGGTAAAAAAAACAAAAAAAAAACATTTTCTATCATTATAATTGTCAACCACTCAAATATTGAGTTTTTAAAGATCTAAACACATTTTCATCTGATCTTCTCTATATTACACACTATTACGTTAAGGCACATTCAAGGCCAAACATATTTTTGCTACACTCCTGAATTAGCAGGAGTGATTCACCACATCAGAAGGACAGAAATGCTTTAGAGACTCCATCTTATTCATCGGTGGCCAATGTTATTAATGCAGGCTTTTTCATTTTTAATGCTAATAAAATTAGGTCATTTTGGTATTAAACAACACATTTAATGTTGCTATTCCACTGAGATGCCCCTATAAAAAAACATATACACGCATACACAGAGATGCATAATGCAGTTGTCTGTAGTATTTTCCGTATAGTGGGTGGCATTTTAAAATAGATAAGCTATTAATGTCAGACTTTTGAAATTGGTATATGCAGTATTTGGATTAAGGTGCATAATAATCCAGGATTATTATGCATAGGATTAAGTTATGCAAATGAGCGGAGGTTATTATGATATAATTCTTCCCATACACAAAAAAAGGCAATTATTGCACAGAGAATAGTTGCTCAACAGCGGAAATGTAAAATAATTTAGTGTTCTTTTATAGAGAGCAAAATGAGCCCATAATAGCCATTCACATATTAATAATTTGCCATTTCCATCCTGGCTGTCCTCATACTGTACATGAAAAATAAAAAAGGGAAACTCTTAAACAGATGTTGGGTTCTCTTTTCCGCGGGGTGTCAGTTTGTGGCTGGTGGTGTACATGCCTGGCTGATTCTGTGTAGTTGCTGCTGGAAGACCATCTTTAAAGCTGTCTTTGACTGTCACTACCCCAGATGGGACTCTCACTTTTTAATGTCCATGCAGTCACAGGATATTCCATGATTTATAAGTACATACACATGATAATGAAGTATTATTAAGGGAACGCATTCCTGTATGCATGACAAAGAAATAGGAAGGAAGTAGAAAGGAATCAGCCTTTTGTTATTCTGTGTGTTGTCAATGTATGAAAAGTGCAACCATGAAGAAAAAATCACTACATTTGCAGTCATAGACATATAGTCATATGTATTTTGTCCAATTTCTTGAAGTTTCAGTTGATTCAGGGACAGTTTCACATTATTCATTCAAAATTCAATTTAGTCCAGCTTAATCTATTTCTGTGAAAATGGCCCTCAAGGTACTCAGGTAAATCGAAATGTTCTTCCAGATGATTATGCCCAAACATCAAACTTCACTCTAGATTTACATATTCTATTATTATTATTTTCACTGAGCCTCTATTTAGACAGTTGCATATACAGTCTACTGAAGCCACTAATTGAGAGCAGCCCGTTAAGAACTTAAAGGGTACGACAGCAGTGTCATAGCTGGGAATTGAACTTATAGGTTTCAAGCCACATTCAAGCCACATACTACGCTGTAAATATATAATTATAAGATACAGGAATGGAAAATGTTATCTCTATTTTTAGCCCTTTGCTGTATTTTGAATTTGTATTTGTCTCGGTACTGTAGTTCCTGACCTTATTACTTAAAGACTCAATATCTACCCTATACTAAACTTATGTCCATGGCTTTACAACTGATCCTATGTGAATTGTACCTTGCATGACCTGTTCTGTAGTTTGTTCTATGCTTTCATATCTAGATAGTAGAGCCATCAACCTTGTTTATCAAATTGCATCCAGGAATCGCTATAGTCATTACATGTGGATTAGCAGGTATTAATTAACATCTTGACTGAATTGCTACTGTAATTAGCTAGTAATTAGATTCATAAACAGATTGATAATTATTATTTCCATTTGCTTCCTGGCCCTACCGTGGCAGAAACCTTAGTATTACCTCATAGACAGGGCAGGAACTGTGTGTGTGACCTAAAGGTTTGATTCTCGGGATTTTATGTTTTGTCATAGGCTGTGTAATGGCCAACATGTGTTTTTTCTTCCGGTTCAACTTTAAAAAATCATTGGAAGTTTAGTTTAGTCTATCTTGATTTGTTACAGTTTACTGTCTGGTTTAAAGTGGTATTCTGTAATTGAGAGCAGGGTCCTGCATTTGCAGAGAGAGTAGAGGCTGGGAGAGACTATTACCATTCTCTGAGGAGCTAAGGGCTGGAGGTGGGTTTAGTCGGGGGCAAGGGAGAGGAAAACATTCTAGCTACAGTAAGAACATCAGGCAGTAGTGTCCTGGTAAGAGACACAGCCTGTTAAGTGTGTAGCAGCAGGGACTCTAATGTTTGCCACACAAACTGTAACTAATTTCATCTAACGATCCTGTGCTTTGGCAAAGCTGAACCTGGCAAAGTATTTTTCTAACGAGTTATTTTTGGCAGCAGAATTGAGGCAGTCACCAGAGTATTGTAGTGCCATTTCACTATGAAGAAAGGCCTTCAATACGTACTTATCAGCTGTTCTCATTGAAGGAGAATACGAGTCAACTGTCCTACTGTGAGCTGTGGACTCTCCCAAATGTTCGATGGTAAAACAAGCTGAAGGATTTTCTTTCTTTTGTTTCTCTCAAAAGTGTGGGAAACTTTGTGTTGCAGGGAATCTGTTATTCAGTCGAGTTTCAGTATATATCTGAAATGTAATGAAAAAACGTTTTTGGGTACTGCGTAGAGAATATCCAAACCAATTCAGATTTTTTTGTTAATCTGATGTTTTGTTGTTTGGCTGTCCGCATTTCTATCTCACAAGTGGCTTGTCTGTGGCAGTTTATTTTGGGATGCTGCTATCATACTCCAAAATCTATCCTGCTCAGAGAAAATCAATGCTAATCAAAATGCAATCTGTCAGTTTGCTGCCTCCCAGAATGACCGAGGGACAGGTGTTTGCTAACTTGCTTAAGAATGGGCACACCCACCATAAATTACAGGGAGACAGGGCTAAAGTACCTGGAGGAACACTCCAGGATGGGATACATTTATTGAAGAAAACATTGGCATTTGCTTGTTGATCACACTCAGTGGAGCAGAGGAGAGCAGTCATCACAATATATTGAAAGTGATTTATGAGACAGGAAGCTGAAGAAAGGGGAATCAGGAAGATAATGTAAATATTATTTTATTCAAGAACTCTGTGATTGGTAGTCTGTATGTTTTTACATAATCTTCTCCTGGTATGAGTCTTTTGCATTCGGTGGGCTATTGTTCTCCTTACGTAATCCCAACAAAGAACAGCTCATGAGCGGATATCACATGCTACCCATATCCATTGTGATACACTCAGTAGATGCAGAGGAAGGAAGTGTTCCAAGGTTTTCTTGACCAACAACAACACAAAACACAACCAGCTACCAATGTTGATGTACACATTAACAGTGAAAGATATATAGTACTTTTACATTGCAAACATTATTTTATGATGATGAGATGATGATGTTATTATATTATTATTATTATTTGTTGTAGTAGCAGTAGTCGTAGTAGTAGTGGCAGTAGTAGTAGTAGTAGTAGTAGTAGTAGTAGTAGTAGTGGTAGTAGCAGTAGTCGTAGTAGTAGTAGTAGTAGTAGTAGTAGTAGTAGCAGCAGTGGTAGTGGTAGTAGCAGTAGTAGTAGTAGTAATAGCAGTAGTAGCATTGCTATTATGCCTGGACATCCATGACTCTTCTAGCTAGGATCAAAACACCAACCCTAGCCATGTTATAAACATGATGAAAGCTGTTGAAGTTCTTTCTGGAAATTCAAAATTAGGCCTAAATGAATAATGGATCAGACTGTAGACCCAAAAAAGTTGACTTGATCAGCACTGTGGGCGGAGAATTAAAATGCAGGAGAGGAAAACTGGTTACAGAAAAACGCTTATGAATAAAACATTTAAGGGCGCTACTTTTCTCACAATACTTATTTTATGCAATTCCATTTCTTTGGTGTTCAATAAATTTGACAACAATTTGGAAATTATGCAAAAAAAGAAATCGTTCTTAAGCTTATTGTGGTTAGAGTTATTCTGAATGTATCTACCCAAATACTGGGTGTGCAATTCAGAGAGGGATTTTTTGTCATTCACAAAAACATAAACTGCAGTGTTCCTGCAAGAAACTCAGTACTCAGGCACAGGCTGGATTATTTGCTTGGGTAGACTCAGGCTAACTCAGGCTTCAATATTGGGGTTGTGGTTTTTGTCCATTGTGCATCCTTGCAAATCCATTGTAGAAACACCACTCTAAATTCTATGTAAACATTTAGGGCAACACTGACTGGGTGAAGTTTCAATTGACTGGACGTTGTTGTTTGTATCTGTTTAGTAAACTTCAAGTCATCAAGCATCATGCCAGAAGACTAGAGTCTTGACTAGAGTTTCAAAAGCAAATCTTTAATCTGAATTTAAATGCTGACAGAAAATGCTAAAATTAAAATAAAATGCACAAATCTAGTCTAAACTTACTCTTCAGTCTAAATCATAATGTATTGTAGCACCGCTGTCTCCTAACATGATCCTGTTACTTCATCTTCAACCAGTTTCTACAGAACCTGTGAAATTACCATTCTGGCAGGGCCTGGATAGTGAAATCAGGCCCTGGAATCCAAATCCAGTCCTGGTTTTCTTTTCTTCAAGGTAATTAAGTGAACATTTGTACGACTGGCTCCCAAGAAAAGGCAAGATGGACAGTCAGCAGTTCTTAGCCCTTGAGGACTGTGATTACAGTAACAGGCTGCTCGGAGGCTACGGTAGCCTCGTGGCTAAGATACACGACTGGGACCTGGAAGGTTGGTGGTTCAAGCTCAGGTGTAGCCACGATCAGATCAGCACATCTGCTGGGCCCTTGAGCAAGGCCCTTAACTCTGCATTGCTCCGAGGGGGGGGGGGGTTGTCCCCTGCTTAGTCTAATCAACTGTATGTCACTATGGTTAGCCCCTAGCTCCGTGCCTGACCAGAACCAATGGCAGTGGGTCTCTGTTCACCTCCCCACTGAGGTATAAATGGCCTGAACCCTGCTGACCCGCCAGCTCCCATGCATCCCCACACCACGCCCGTCAATCCTCAACGGCTTAATGTTCCTGTCTACCTCAATGGCTGCTTTGGTATTCCTGGGTAAACCCCAGGTCTGGGTGCTGGATCGCAATGAGCCATAAGCCTTATCCACAAGAGAGCAGGCGCCCCATCTGTCAGAATATCCATAGCTCATAGATGAATTCTGTTCCAGGACTGAGATCCAGTCAAGGTCCAAATTGATAGATTTGATTTCCTGGACAGAACTGTGAATGCTTTAGAATTGAGAGTGAATGGATTTCTTTATATTTTTTTAAGAGGCTTGAGAAATGTAACATTGCGGCCTGAATTGATCCAGCCCGAAAAAGACTGAGGTGGATTGTGTGGAAATGGAAAAAGAAATATGACCTACATAATACACAGAAGTGGTGTTTTAAAGGCTGTCTGATTCACTGCAGAAATGTGTGATGTCAAAGGCGAGCAACTCGTATGCTGACTCCAGGGACTCAAATATTGACTCACTGTATTAGGTATGGGGTAACATCATGTGTTACTTAGAATTGTATGCATGTTCATTTCAATTTTAGAAATATAGTGCTTTTTACAGAGCTACACAAAGGAGGGCAAAAAAGAAAAGGAGTCGAACACCAGGCTGAAACCCCCGAATAGCAAGCAAATGAGGCAGCACACACAGGTGGTGGAGTTTATAATGGAGTCATACACTGCATTACTCTGTGTGGTACGAGAAGTAGTAGTTGTATTGGTAGTACTAGTGATATATATGTATATAGCAGTCATATATAGTAGTTGTATATGGGCTGGTAGATGTAAAAGTAACAGACATAATTGTGGGGCTAGTACTTGTAACATACATGACAGTGTTGTTGTACCTGCTGTGGCTGTGGTTGTGGCAGTAGTAGTAGTTCTGAAAAAAAAAAAGCAGCTCAAGCTAGGTTTTGAAACAGCTGGGAGCTGGTTGACCAACTATCAGCTCAGACAAGTTACCAACACTAGCTGGTTGACCAGCTCAATTTTCAAGATGGCCGAGCTGGCAGGGGGTAGTATGTGTTGTTGGTAGCGTAAGTAACTTACCGTAACGTTTTGATTGTTCTGTGCACAGGAATATGAACTGACCACATGAGTGGATGTGAATTGAGCGTATAGCATGAGTAAGGGAGAGAGAAATGGGCACAACAGTGCCTGTGACAATGACAGATCTCTAAAAGGGGCTCACAGAGAGAGCCTTCATCCCTGCAGGCTTTATTTTGCACTTAGGATCACCGCGGTCCTCCTGGGAGCCGGGCTTGCTACGGCAGCCATCCCCGGGTGTCTCCCCGTCCTATTAATTAGGATTGCTCTCTCCCAGTGTGGCCATCTCCATTCAAACCCTGCACTGTATTCTGACAATCAAGACAGGGAGGGGCCAACCCTGTCTGATGTTTTTCGTTTATTTTTTGGTCGGGTTATTTTTGTCCGTCAGGGTCATCTTCACGCGGTTGCCAGGCTTCTGACGAGCGGATGCCTGAGCACTGGTTACAGTGGGCTGGACGCCGGCATGTGGTAGGCTCTCGATAAAGGCCCCATTGATGTGTGCTCTTCAGGGCTCTCCAAAGCCTGTGCTGAGGGGTTTTGGCAGCATGAATGGTGCCATTGTTTATACATGTTAGTCAATGGTGGGCTGTGGGTTCCCCATAGGGGGAGCTTTTTACTGCAGCCAAAATGGCTGACGGCAGATTGTGCATCAGCTCTTCACTGGGAGCATTTCTCCACACTTTGATGGCTTTACCATGGGCCGACTATGGGTTTGTGTGGAGGATGGGGGAAGGTATGATACAAGAAGGTTGCTTTCTACCGGACCGAAAGCCATGCTATATTTGTGTTGCTTTTATTGTGATATTCTGTAATCTCACTCACCTCTGGGAAGTTTTAAATCTGGTTCAGAGAAGCTGTGGTGATGTAATGTACGTATTTCTGATCTCTATAACTCCCACACTCCCACACGCACGCCTACTGATCCCAGCTAAGATGGCTCAGCTAAGATGGGGCATGGCAGCGCTGAATCCGTAATCAAGCTTTCATCTCTGGCGAGTACCTGCCAATTAGGATCGGGGGGGCCGTTACGTAATGGGAAACATCAAATGCTCAAAGTGATCTTCCGCAAACAACAAAGGGTGTGATCTTTCCGTCTCTGGGTGTTTGATGAACTGAAAGGCAACGTGAGGTTGCATCAGCTGGAACTGAAAGAGACGTCTCAGTGTCTCCACATAAACACCGTATGTGATGTTTCGCGTGACTCTGTTGGAACGCGGCACAAAGCAAAACATTGCGCCAAAGCAGACACGTAAACAAATCCTGTATCCCAGACACCATGCACAACTCTGTTTGTGAAACCGTCAACCCGATTATTTCCTCCGATTAGAAGTTCCCTTTGATCACCAGGCTTTAAGAACGAAAGAATAATGACATATACAGATACTGTATGTATCTGAGCCATCTTTCCATTTAAATCTCCATTTTGTATGTCAGGCAAGGAAATCTGAACTCCCAATGTATGAATTCATTGTGATGATACGATAATGGCATCTTTACTCTTGACAGCATATCTTAGACCTTGTTCGCACAATACCCCCCCCCCCCCCCCCACCACCACCACCCCCCTCCCAAACCCAGTCCAGCCCCCAGCTTGTTAAACTGTTCACTGCCTTGTGAACAATGCGTGCTGTGTGGACACTGAAGTGTTCAAGCCCCCCCTGCCTCTTCTAACGTATGGGAAAGTCGATACGCATCGACGCCCAGCCACCATCGCAGAATGGTTTCAGACATTAGTGCCCACTGGCCAACCTTCAGTAAAGCACTTGATAGTGGGAAGGGGAAACACAGAGCAGGGTCAAGGAAGGAGGCGGGTGGGGGCGGGGCGGTCTTTCGGGGGAGGGGGGGGGTGGTGTCGCTCATCAAAGCATGCCCCGCTCTGCTCTTTAATCCCTCCAGCGCACACAGCCATTCCATTGCCCCCGTTAAACGAGTGTCTTTGGACCTTTCGACATTCCATTACTGCCCTAAATGTCGGGTCCATTGCAGCGCCAAAGGCTGAATTGGAATCATGTGTGGCGCAGTGTGTACCGGTGGCCATTACCACCATGTTCAAGTACTCAAATAAGTCAATGAAATGGTACACTAATTAATTTCACGCACACATACACACATTTTCTCAGCGTCAGCACTCCCATTAAGCATCTTCATGACTCCCCCCCCCCCCCCCCCCCAAAGACAAATGAAAAACAAACACATACACACAATACAATATGAACTATAAAGCGCATATTTGAAATGTCCTACCCAGGCATAACTGCGTGTGTCTGACTTCCATCACATCTGCTTTTAAGGTAGGCACACACATTTTCATTAACTTCCAGAGCTGTTGCTGCGGGCTAGCTAATTACCTTTTAAGTACAGTAACGGCAATGCAATTTCAGGTCTGTTCTCATTTGTTGCTTTACTGCTTTCCCCTCCGCACCCCACCCCCCACAGACTGGTGTTGAAATGCTATAGCCACCTCAGCACAGCCATTTCTGCCTCTACCACCGGGGAACACCACCGCCTCTTCCGGGGCTGGTTCCGCTTGCGGATCTGAATCCAATAGAACACCTTTGGGTTGCGGTGGAACGGGGGATTCACAGCATGAATATGCAGCTGCCAAATCTGCAGAAATTGCGTGTGGCAATCATGTCAACATGGAACAGAATCTCAAAGGAATGTTTTCAACATCGTGCGGATTCTATGTCACAAATAATTGAATCTGTTTAAAGAGCAAAGTATTTGTATTAGTATATCCAGTCTTAGTATAGTGTTCCAAATAAAGGGCTCAGTCAGAGTATTATTATTTTTACAGTCTTATCACCACAATAAAATTATATTTTGCCACATAATGGTTAAAAATGAATGTTATTGCTCATGTTTTTTGCCGTGACTATATTGAGGCATTGTGACATCAATTATTCTCAGTTGCAAATGAAATACAGAAATAGAAAAATCTTAATTAAATGAATCAATGCACTGCTAGAGGTCCACTGTGTCCTGCTCCATGTGGAAGCTGTATTGTATCAGGTATAATAACTCTGCATGTTAAATTACATTCAAAGGTAGACTTGCACGTATTTTTAGTCTCACACTCTTGGCAGAACAAATCCTTTGCTTTTCTGTTTTAATCATTTGCAGTGTAGGTGTTTTTGGAATGCATTTTATTTTCTAAATCAGTGTTCTATGACTCCAGTAAAAGCTATTTACCAGCAGTGAGCGTTACATCAGCATCAGTCAATCACATATTTGTGATCTTACACCTTAAAGGGTTAAACCAGGAGTTTCCTGTCGCGCTGGCCTGAAACAGCTGCCTCTCTGTATTGCTCTGTTGCCTGATGTGTTTTACATTGCTGTACCCCAACTGATTGCACGGTTTACAAATAGGACAGTGCGTCAGTACCAGAGAAAAGAGAAATAAAATGGAAATCAGCAGGCCTTGGTATACAATACCACAACTATACCCAAAGGACCTTGCAATTTTCCCGGAATAATAACTGTCTTGTGGTGGGGATTTTATGTCTGCAATAACAGTTATTGAATAGAAATCCCTGGGCTCTAGGTTCTGCTCTCATCTCTGTCTCTGGCTGCAGGCCTCATTAATTCAGTGGGAAGCCACGTCTCCACGTCTCCATGTCCTCCCGCTCGCCACAGTCTAGGAAATTCAGCCCCGGCTTTTGTTTTTACTATGGTCTGGATTATGAGCGCCTGCAATGCATCACTGCCCTTTGCAAACAGCAGAATCTTAATGGCACTAAGCATTAACCGAAAGCAGAGTACCGCTTAAGCACATTACGGGACTGGGTGCTTTCGGATTTGTCCTGCACTCTTACAAGAGATATTTGATCTTGTATGGTTTTCTCCTGAAACACTTTTTTTATTAAAGGTCCTGTATGATACAGCTTTCCAGTGTCTTTAGGTCCTGATATCCATAAGAAGACAATTGTGTGGTTTTAAGAACCGAACTCTATCCAGTTTTCCATGTCTGTTCTCCAGCTCCTCCCATAGGCTGTTTTAGTGACTTGGTCATTGAGGCTCATTAATATCAGTTAACCTCTGTTCTGATTGCCTGGCTAGCTCCAAAGAACTGTGCCAAGCGCTTGTTCCGGCTACAAGGTGGGCGGTGCCAAAGGCAGAGATAGCAAACGAGCGCATCGTTGTAATGTCACAACTTCATGGAATTCCAAACAACTTTTAAATTCACATTTTCTTCATACCGATTGTGTGGATTTGTTTGGGGACTGTGCGACAGTGTTTGACAGTGTTCTTATTGCACTTTCAGCTACAGTATAATCCTCATAGCAAGGGAAATGTCATATTCCACAGTCTGGGACCTTTAATTTTTTACAGATCGATCTGTTATCAGTGCCGTGCCAAGACATGGACACATACAGGCCAACAGGCGCGCATCTCAAGGCCCTGAAAATGATGCAACTATCCTTTAAACCTACTGTACAATAACATCTTTAATCAACAATAGAAAAATGCACATGGGGCTGACTCATTGGCTTTTTAAATATGGCCCTTTGGCAGTTTAGATGCATTAGTTCCATAATAAGCAAATATTTAAAGTATGCGCCATCTGAAAACAGCATGGCGACCTTGTTGTCAAGCTAAAGTCATCAATTAAACGGTTTAGCAATGCTAAAATAAGACATACATTGTGATAAGTGCTCAATGCCACCGCCTTGGCAGCCTGGAGGACGTTTGGATCGCAGCAGGGTCATCAAATAATTTTCCAATCTCACATGCAGCTGAGCTTATGGAAAGTCATTTAACATCCCTCCTATTGTGAATGCTCATCGGAATCAGATAATATGCACATTAGCCTCTAGTTTTAAAGAAATGAATGGACGCATTTAAGTGTGAGCGGAAATAACCTTCATTGCAACTTTGATTGAAAATTAAGGGGGGGGGGGGGGGGGTGGTGGTGTTGAGGGGCTGGGGGGGTGATGGGAGAGGTAATCTCTGCGCAGTGTGGACGCATTATTCTGCCAGCGAAAGGCAGGGGTGTGCTCTGAAAGCCCAAGCGGGGCGCGTTAATTGCAGCGCGCAGTCGTGCATCTGGGCGGCCCCCCCACACCGCCCTGCGGCTCGTCAGTATCCCGGCTGTCCCGCGGTGATGTCTAATGAACTTCTTAATGAACTGAAGTGGGGCCGTCATCAAGAGAGGAAGGCTTCAGTCGGGGACAGAGACGTTTAATGCGTCAAAGGGGAATCAGGAGAGAATAATTGTCCATGACCTGGCTAAATAATTTAGAAAGTTGGAGCAGGTCTCAAAGAGGACCAATTATATGAACTGCAGTATCTACAAATTTGGCCTTGAATGGACGTAAAATTATGATTATATTCCCCGTTTATGAAAATGTCAAGTGACCTGCTGCTTCCACCAATGATTAGTATTCAGTGAAATGCAGATATTGATATGGAACATGGAAGTGGAAAGGACCAATGACGTACTGTATCGATTGATTGACTGATTGATCGATCGAAAGACTGTGGTCTCTCAATTTCTCCCCACTTCAAAATCCTAATGTATCTCAATTGTGCAATGAAGCGTCAGTGAACAACGAACATCCCATCGATTCCATTCCACTGAACATGAATATCCATGGCTGTATTTCAATCAGATTACTAGGACACACTGGCTGTTTCATTTGAAGGAACGAATCGTCTGTAGCGATCTGTTGTGTTTTATCCCGATAGCTGTGATGAGCAATGGACCGTGTTTACTTGTCTGCGGCATCTCATGTCTATTCGGCATATGTGATAGAGGGCTTCTGTTTAAAGAGGCCATTTTATTATGCAGAATTATTTAAATAACTGCTCCAAGACGGAGTGACTAATGTGACTGGGAAAAGGAGAAGTCTGTTATTTCAGAATATATCTTTTCAGCAGAAGGATCTGATTCACTGTATATATATATACAGACGCATTGATGCAGCAGTTTGGGAACCCCTGGAGAACTGCATGTTTTGTTGATTTTCCATGTGAAAATATGTGTTAATACAACCTTGACTGGGAACACACTTAAATGTGGCATATTTATGTACATTTTAATGTGCAATTATTTTTGATTTGCTGAATTTATTGGATTAATGGATAACAGTAAATGCGGCATGTGCTGTAACACCTCCTTTGGCAGAAATAAAGCTTCAAAATATGTATTGTAGTCAGTCTTTCTATTGTTGCCTTTAGATTTGCTTTTCACACTCTTCCTTGCAGAACATTTCTAGTTCAGAAATATTTGTAGGTCTTCTTGCATGCACTGCATGTTGGAGATCTGACATTTTTTAAATAATTCTCAAGTCTGGGGGACTGTGGAAGCCAGCTGTGGAGTTTTTGCTTTGAATAGTTTATGCTTGATTTTGAGGCATAATTTCCTGTTGAAATACCAAAACTTTTTTCAGCGTCAATTTCTTGACTAAATCTGGGACATTCTCTTCTAAGATTTGCGGATATTTCGTTGAATCAATTCCTCCGTCCACCCACGCGCTGATTCCTATGCCATTGGCTGCCAACCATCCCAAAAGTATAATAGGCCCACCCCCGTGCTTAATGATTGGCATGGTATTCTTTTCTAAAAATGCTTACTCTGTTTTAATCCAAATGTATCTTCGGTGGTTGTGGCCAAAGAGTTTGAATTTCGTTTCATCAGTCCACAGCACTTTGTATGTTTTTATGTTTTTATAATATGGCATATTTTTTAGCTATCAGGAAAAGTGTCAAGTGACAATTCTTCCATGTAGGTTGTATTTGGGTAACCTTTATGAAACATTTGTGCACCGTGAACTGGAGCACCACTACTCCAGTGTCACCTAAACCTTTCCACAGCCCCTTTGCAGTGATATGTGGGTTTTGATTTACCTATGCTCCTTCACTAGTTTATTAGCAGTTCTGCTTGGGATTTAGTTCAGTCTTCCAGATCTTGCCTTGACTTCAACGTTTCCCCATATCTTCCACTTTAATGGCAATTCTGACAATGGTTACTCCAAGCCATCCTAAGCTTTTGTCAGTTATCTTTATAGCCAGGTCATCTGTAAGCTGCTTGGAAGCGCTTGTTGCTGAACAGATCGAGCACAACACTGGGAGGTCAGAACAGTCAGGGTATTCATTCAGCTCTGGTATTGCCTTTACCTGGCTTCATTTCAGGCTTAAAGATTCAATTGAGTTTTGAGACCTTTTAAAAAAAAGAATCGATATATATATTGGATCCATTGGAGGGGTCGATCGATTTTGCATTACAGTAAATCCCTGCTAAAAAGCCATAAATGGGGTCCAAAATATTCAGTCTCATAAAATGCGAGGTAGCGTTTTTTGAGGTTCATGAAAAATATAATTTTTCAATTGGTCCTTCCATTTGCTGTGTAAAAAGAGGGCAAAAAAGTTTTTGCTCATTATCAGCAGCTTCATAAGGCCTAATTCAAAATCGCTTGCTCGTTCATCCCTGTATGACCCACAGCCAATTAAAAGTGGTTGCTAAGAGCACGGAGCATTGCTTAACATTACTCAGTACACTAAACAGAACCAGAACTTGCATCAGCTTTTGGACTTTTTACAGAACACAGCTGAGCCCCAGAGTGCCATTTCTACAACTTCATTAAATTATTTCAGCCACGACTGCTGCCGGCCTACATTATTTCAATGCTAAGACAATTATTTTTAAGTTATTGCTGAACTCAATATGAGGGACTGACATGTTACTCGAAGCTAAGAAACAAGGACACTGCGATTTGATTGAACGTGGACACCTCTGCAGATCTCAGCCCTGCACATTCTCCTTACTAAAAGAGATTCTCTTCCTCTGGAAAGACAGCTGTCTAACCCCTGCCTAACATCAGCTCAAACCCTCAAGGCTTGTCGTGATCTCTTTTTCAGGATCAGCAAGGCTTTGCCGGCCGCATGCGATATGGCCAAGTGGCACTTTCATTTGTCAGCGGTTCATTTTCCTCCACCGTGCCCATCTGGGCAGGCCAGCTGTGGGAGGACCGATCGTGTCTGCACCCGTGCCATCTGCTGAAAACGAGGAAATATCAGGACCTTACGCAGACCTGGCCGTCCGCTGGCCCATCTGCAGCACGGCGGCGTCTGGGTTTTGACACTCTCAGGATGCATGCAGGGATAGTCTCAATTCACTGGCTCTCAGGGGCTGCCGGCTCCACAGCTCACAGTGTATAACACCTCTCAGCATGTCAGCGCACAGTGCAGGAATGTGAAGGTACAGTACACTAAAGGATGACTACATACAGTATTTTCTTTTTCACCAGAAGAAAATATCACTCAGCCAAGACATATGTATTCACCTGCTGTTATGGGATTCAAATGACCTGACATGTACAGTGTGGTTTATAGAAAATAGTATTAGATTCAAATGTGGTTCCAAATACAGCACTCTAGCAGGAATGCAGCAATCAAATGACTGATACACAGTGTAGCAGACTGCTGATCAGCCAACCCTAAAAGATTCATTCAGAAGATCGATTCTGTAGCATACTTTGCAGTGGCAGTATTGTGTTGTATTCACATGTGCAAGCATTGCAGACATGGGGCATTTTAATTATAATTTGAGGAATCTGTCAAAGTGGCAGGATTAATGTTTGGCTAATTCGCTGTTCTGAAGGGGGAGAGAGAATGGGGCACTTTAAGCCACTGTTGATCTCCAATAGCGTTTCAGACTAAGCTCGCTAAATGAATTCGCCTCTGCCTTTCACTCAGCTCATATCATGTCGTCAAGGCTAAAAAAGACATAAGTCCCAGATATGTTAAATCTTTCAATGCGTGTGACTTCATTTTATTTTGTGTCTTCTACTAATATAAGTGTGCCCCCTGGTGGAGTGAACAGTGATTTCACACAGGCACAGAACAAGGCTAAATGCTGCTTGGGGAAAAAAAAAACATAAAACAAAAGAGAGCAGATTAAAACAAAACCGTGAGACCATGCGGATTTGCAACAGTTTTTTCAGTAGTCTACCATCCTTGCCTGTGTAGGAAATGTCCCTATCTTCTGCAAGCTAATGGCTGACCTCTATGATTTCAGAAATACTGTCTGAAATCTGTGAAATCCATGCTCAAGCCTCAGCTTTGACTCGACCATCACACAGCATCATGTATACAGTATTAACACATGTAGATCATATGGCTGCATATCCAAAACAAAATCAATCTGTGCCTATGAGCATATTCTCACACTGAGTTTTTGCTTCCAGACTCTATGAGCAGCACTTTGATCAAAACTCCCTGAATCCCTCAAACCTCAAACAGGGTGCGATGCAGGTCAGGCTGTACTGTTGAGATTACCTTGTCATCTACCTTCTCTTCATGGATTTTGCTTTGCTGAATTTTTCTTGTAAGAAATGCTGCAAGTTTGCCGCATACAAAATGTGCCCTGAATGCCCTTTACAAACTCTGCATAATGGTTTTCTAAGTGCCATTATCACAGAACATTATTATGCATAGTATGCAGGGTACATCACCATATCACCCTTAAAGGTAGGGGATGTGTTTGTTGTTTATCTGTTTTTGTAGGAAGTGTGTTAGTTTGATCTTTACAGCTTGTTATCATTGGTCTGTGTGTGTGTGTGTGTGTTTGTGTGCGTGTGTGTGGGGGTATGTGTTTGTGTGTGTGTGTGAATGCGAGTGTGTTTGCATTTGTGTATCTCTTTCCCTTGGTGCACTCAAGTCTCATTGGTTTAAAAAAAAAAAAAAGTAATATATGGTGATTTTTATTGATATGCCATCATTTAGAATGTATTGCATGATCCCTCTGCGGCCATCAACTGCAAGTCAGGCCAAATATGAAGTCAGAGCATATGGTTTGTCGCCAGCGGGAACAATCCGATGCCAAGATTTACATTGGAGGATTTAGTCCCTTCAGAGGCCTCCATCAACCACTCTGCTCAATACAGTCTAAGTAGGAAGCATTACACAGCGGGCTGTCTCTCCCTGCCACTCACAGAGAGAGGACTCACTGAGAAGCACAACGCTCCAGGTAACACCTCCAGACCGCCATATGCGCATCGTGGGAACAAAGCCAAAGATGTCTGTTCGGCATGCGCGATGGTAATTCTCCCCGTACAGTAGGACCATTAGACGCTGACTCTCCTGCCCCCACTGCCGCTTTTAGTATGACCGACTGATAGCCTAATTACTCAGCCCACGTGATACCAAGAGCTTGACTCATTTGAATGTTCAACTGACAAAGTTCACTGAAAGCAGTGACTCATGCATTTTTAGCTTCCGTTTGCAATGGGCACTTTCGTGTGCTAAGGGACAGCATGCACATGTATTTCAAAACTGCTTATTTGAATGGTTCTGTTTGACCCATCATACTGTATATACACAATCACAGTGCTTTCCTTGAATCCAAAGTGGGTATCCTTGCTTATGTTTTCAGATTGGGTATATCACTACTAATGCACTGTAAATTAAGTCAATAATTTCATATCACATGTGAATTTAATATCGCTCACCAAGTCTTAAGAGAGTCCCAGGGCACATGGTCGCAAATTGGTTCCATTGTGTTAGCTGTGTATATCGATACTACATCAATATCAATAATATAAAATATTGATATCTGTATGCCTAGCCATGGATTAAGTAGAAACATACAGTTGCTCTTTTAGTCTTCTTCCTTGAGCTGCCATATTGAATTCAGCTGTTGAATTCCCATCACAGATAGTGCTGTAAGCATGGTGTACAAGATCCATGATAAACTGGGAGCTGTGGTTTATTCCTCATATACAATACACTGCTTTATAACAACTACTGCTTGTTTTAAGTAAGTACAGTGACTTTATGTGGTGTTCGGGTCAAAATGACTCATTTAACATTTTTACAGAACTAAAAGATATGAGAAATGAACCTGAAACTACATGACCTTGGCATATTTTCTGTGAAGAACATAATTTTAATTGGGTACCCATGCTACACCGCCCGATTCGATGTTCCGGTCAAATTGACCCGGGAGCAATGAAAGGGTGGAAACTGTACAACTGTAAAACTTACTCACAGTACCGTCATCTCTAATTTGCCCACACACATTTGTACACACATGCACATGCATGTACACACATATGCACACATTCATATTTTCATATTCATGTTATTTTGCCTTTTCAGATTTGCTGTATATTCCACAGACCTCTCCACTATGTTGGAGACATATTTTAAAAATAAAATATCCAAAGCCTAGCGACCCACCCCCCATGTGTATGTTATTCCAAAAATCCCAAATAATGTCAACTTGACCCAGCGAAGAGCACACAAGGGTTAAAGCAAAGCCTTCCTCTGTCTCAGTAGGAACCAGAGCTGAGATGCATCAAAAGACCGACAGTAACTGGGAAGAAAGAAAGGGGAAAGGTGAGCATTAAACATCCTTACTTAGGACAGTGTGTTCCTGGGAGGTTGCTTTGATCCTGACACAAAGCGACACTCGCTCTCAGTTCATGATTAGGCAAGGCTGGGATGTGGGCAGGGTTGTAAATATCCATGTTGGATGGGGGTTTGGGGAAGTTCACAGACTCACTGAGGGACCTTGAAACAGGCGAAAGGGAGAGCGAGCACCGCATGAGGAGCGATGAGTCACGGTGTGATGGGGCACCCTGGGGGCCAGACGTCCCACTCAATGTGTGTTTTGGGTGGAGTTCTGAGTGAACGTCAAGCTCGAGTCGAGCAAGGATCCAAGCACCCATGCCCATTCCCACATGTGAAACACAAAAATATGCGTTCAGTAGCACAACCAAGGGGTCGGAAACCACAGTGCAATGGAACACAACACGGCCTTTTGCTTATTACACATACGCATCGATGACATTTCATCGTTTTCCTCTTTCAATGTGTTCATACAAGGTAGCGATCAAATTACTTTCGTTTTATGATCCATAAAACATGCATTTCTTCCCGGGTAGAAATTCCAGGTGGCATATAAGAGTAATTGAATAATAATTCAACATTGTTTTTTGCAGGAGTGATCATGAAGATCGTAATGATGGTGGTAATTTATTTATTTATTTATTTATTATGGTTGTAAGCACATCTATACTCCTAATTGGCAGTGGGTGGACTGGAGATAAAAAAGAAAGTCACAGGCAAAACTTGACTTAACCCATGGGGATCTCACACATTGTTATGTGCAACCACTGTTTTCCGTCTGTGTTGCTGGAAAGTCACAGTTGCCAACTGCAGGATTACATAACCTTGCCCCAGGGATAGCATGCTATGGTTGGGATAAAATGAAGAAATGAGAAGTGTAAAGCCTTTTCCAGACATTTACAACCCCTTCCACCTTCTGCACCCCCCAAAAAAAAAGTTAAGGATGAATTTGTTGTCGAGGAACATAGATCGATATTGTTTCTGCATGATGATACCTGTGTGGACCCGTGTCAGCGCTTAATCAAGGAGAGCCATGACCGTTTTCCTGTGGTGTTTGCTTGCTATAGTTTGTATTCAACCATATCCAAGAGTTTACTGGTATTAAAGATTAGTGTATTTGAGTCATCCACTCCATTGTGGATTGTTATAGTATACTTTTTCCATTAGTTTGCTATTATCTCACTGGCTGCATTTCAGCGCTGCAAAATTGACATTTAAAATGCACAAAGAAAAAAGTAGCTGTTTAAAAAAAAACAGAGCTGACCGATTATAATTGATATTATGACAGCAATTGTTTTATTTTATTTTGGGAAGATACACAAACATGCAACCCTCTTTTGAGTATGACAAGGATCGCGGAATGCTGCTGATAAATATAATCTGAAAGCTGCTGTTATCTTTCGTTGACCACTTTCTTTGCGACAGATTTTCTTCCTCCTAAGTGTTAGATGGGCAGCCGTATCTTTCTTTCCTTGTAAATGCCCTTTGTGGCCAGACTGCACTTGCAGTCCATTAGCTGAGCTGGGCAGCGTGGGTCAGGCTCCCCATTGACCAGAGAACGCTTTGCCAAATGAAACCCATCCATGGACAAGAGAACGACCAATTACGAGTACCAGCTAGCTCAATATTCCATTCAGAACCATGGGACTACAACATAGCACTGATAAATGCTTTCAGCAGGGTATGTCAGCTCCACCTTGAGATGCTCTTGTGACAGGTCTAACCAATATTTATTATGTATTTGTTCAAAATTATTGACAACGTATTGTATTGATATGTTGTTTTCTGTTTCAAACTGCTCTTGTTTCAAACTGCTGTTGCTTTCTTCCTTGTCATTGGCAGTCTGGCACAGTGATGTAGCGATGTCAGCATTTACCATATATTTTATGTGTATTAGGTATGATATGATTTAGGGCCTATCAGTAGCGAGTTGGTTACAGATGAGTTCCCTCCGCAGAAGTATGGCTTGCTTTCTTTATTTTCTTTCTTGGTTTTATCTGTAAGAGGAGCAGGCCTACTGTTTTGGAGTAGACATTTTGAACAAGCAAGGACAAATATAGCACATTAATTAGTAAAGAAGGCATTGTGATGGAATTCATATAAATACTCTAAATAGTTTAAATAATATTAGGAACAAGAATTTAATTTACAGAATACATTTTGTAGTTGCAATTATTTTTCAAACCTTCATACTTTTTAATTAATTAATTCAGAGATACCAATTGTACAGTTGCATTACCTCTGGCAGATAGTCATACATTTCCTAACAATGTATCCAGGCTATGAATATAATCAGAAGCTGACTGTATTTCCTGGCCTTTTGTTCATTATCTCTGTGGCTTTTTTTGAATGCAGCGCTATTTGATCAGGTATCTCATTTATTTTCACCAGATAATTTACATTCCTCAGAATAAAGTCAAACACTGACCATTTTCTGTGTGCGTGTTCGTATGAGTTCATGTGTGTATGCATATAACCTCCCTAAAACATTACCATGGAAACCTGGGAACATAGTGTTAGTCTGTGTTTATAGCGCGTGTGTAAAGTACGTGCCTTTTTTCTGTGAAAGTGTGTTTGCGCTTGTCCCTGTTTTTATATGTGTTTGCGCTTGTCCCTGTTTTTAATCCTTAATTTCTGAGGGAACTGAGGCATGCGGGAGATGCTGGTGAGCCTATGGCCGAGTATGTTTAAGTGGAGTATGTGTGTGTGTCCGAGGCCCTGTGAACCTCTGCACTCCACTCTCTGTCATGGTCTACAAGGGCCCCTAACAGTGTCCCCTCTGCACAGCGACAGCCAGCGGCTGCGTCATCTGTCTCCACATTGGCGAGACGCCGCTTGTTATTTTTCTCAAAAACAAAATACAATTCTACATGGATTTTGTTCCAAACGTTACAAAAAGTTACATTGTTTTATTGATACGAAATTGCGAATTGCAGTGGCCTCCATGCACAGTCACCTACCCACACACATGCACACACACACACACACACGCACATACTTGCTCAGTTATGATTAGATTATTCATGCCAGTAATCCATTGTGATGCTGTCCAACTGTTCAGTCCTCATTTGTTGAAATGTTAAATTAATAATAATGACAAGAACTGCTGTTTGCAATTAAAGCGGCAGGACGATCCAGGAATACTAATCAAACTGAATGAAATAATTACACAGAAAGTTTTTATAATCAGAGTTATAGCTTGTCATCAGCGTTTATTTACTTAGCCACAAGCAGATATGCACCCGGTTCAATAATGCGACAGCGGTGCCCTCTACACTGCTATAAATCTCAGGGGGCAAACAATGTTTTCACTGCCACAGAATCATCCTGGCACCCTGATGAATGTGATGGTGGTGTCAGGGCAGAAACAAAGAAAGTACTCTCGCGGTTGTTATCGCCGGATGCATTTCAGAGGTTACCCACATTCACACTTGGCTCGGCTCCAAAGGTGCAGTGGGGGAGATGTTGCTCATTCAGTACTAACCGCAGCAGGATGAAAACAGTGCTTAAAGTCCACACGCTGGGGACAAGCTCTGTTTGTGTTCACTTGTCTGCTTTACATTCCAACATGGCCACAAGTGATTTTAGGCTGGGAAGACTGAGCCGCTATCGGTAAGCACGGTGTTGACCTTCTGCAATCACGCTCTACCTGGGATTCTATACACACATGCACCACACACACACACAAACACACACATATGCCCGCACATGCACGCACACACACACACACACACACACACCACACACATACACACACGCGCCGCACACAGACACCTGCACACACATATACACATACACACACATACACAGGCACCACACACATACCGCACGCAAGCACATGCACACACAGATACACACACACACACACGTTCACACACGTATACCCACCTCGTGGGGACAGTGCTGTAAATGAGGTCTGTGAGGTCGGTGTGCCTTGTGCAGTGACTCTGAAACAGGTGAGAGAGATCCCATAGCGTTAGGGACAGGACAGGAAGTGACGGGGGCAGTTTTATAGAGGAAGGATGGATAAGAGAGCTCCAGAGCTGTCCCTGCTTCCTGCCCACTGCACAGAGCCAGGCAGCTCCGTTCACCCCGGCCACTCACCCAGCTGGACTGTGCTGTAAAAGGTATATTTACAGCCCTGGAAGACTGTTAGGGAAGGCGTCTGTTTCAATTAGATCTGAGTGCACCTTTGATGATTTGGGCTAAATGTGTTCATTAGCATTTGGGTCATTCCCCAACCAATCAATCCTACGCTGCGCTAGGGCTATTTTTTTTTTCTGTCTCGCTTTCCTGGAGTTATTTCCAGAATTATATAATGCCAATAACTAAATAAATCAATAGTTTCAGCCATAATCATGGGCCTTGGCTGTACTTTCCTCATGAACGACAGTTATCTTTTTTAAATTATGATAAAATATCTACACTGTAGTCGATTAGTTAAGTCACGTAAGGAATATATGATTTTTCCTTTTTTAATATTATATTTTTTAAGGAGTGCAGCCATCAAGCTGTGAAAATTCACAGATGTAGTGTCAAACAGGGACTCGTTTCACAAAAGCGATTTGCGAGGACTTTCCCTCGCTGATCACAATATTTCACCAAAACACGTTTCAAGAAAATGCATCCCTTGCAACTCACAAATAAAACTGCGATGGCTACAGACCTCTTGCAGAACCAATTTTTTCCTCGCAAATACGGCGTTTCTTCTGATAGTGCTGGAGGCAAGTTTCAGAAAGAATCTTCCGTGATCACGCCCACCGTTTAGATACTTATGGAATTAATGACATTATGAATTGAATTGTAACCTTCATGACAGAAATCATAGGCTAGTCACTCACAGGAGCCTGACCTTATCTCGTTTCAAGTATCCCGTTACGTAGTGTACATAAACACTTTTTTTTAAAATATGCTGCTATACATTTTCACATGTTTAATTACGCTTATTCAACCTATTTTAAGTAGCTATTAGCTACATACCATGAAGTATTTAATAATACGTACATGTAGCCAATGTCATTTATTCTAACGACTGCATACTACAGAGGTATACTTTAATTAAAATCATTTACTTCTGGGAAGTAAAAGTGCACTTTAAATAGCCTCTACTCTGCAGGATTTGGATCAGAAAAAGCACTCACAGCTCCATATCAATGTCAGCTTTCTTGGGCTGGTCAGACAAAGCAAACGTAAACATTGCCCAACAGGTTGTATGTGATAGCAATAAGCTACAGAGTTGGCCAGGCTATTAACTCCTGGATTAATCTGGGAGCACGCTACATTTGGAGTAATTGTGATTTGTGTCACTGCTTCATCAGGGATGATAGTCCCCCCCTTAGTCTAATCAACTGGAAGTCACTCTGGATCAAAGCATCAGTCATTACTGTTGGATGGCTTCTAGGTGGTAGGCAAGTTTAATTTGAATGTTGCAAATAGCAAAATCTCTAACGTTTCTATGAAGTGTAGGCTATTAAGTGTACCAGGGAGATGCATAGGCTAATACTTCAATTTAAATAAATAATCAAAATTAAATTATTATTTAACGAAAGCCTATGATTCGAGTTGTGCACAAAAGTGTGATACAAAACCAAAATGAGGCAGGCGGATGAGAATGATCAAATTTAATGCGACCTTCATTCACGGCTTGCGATTGCGATTTATATGTGAAACACTCCAGAAAGAGCGGGATAAATCTATCGCATCTCACAGATCTCAGCTTGCTCATCGCTAATTTTGTTAAAACCAGCCCAAGAACCACAGGTGGAAAGATACATTTGTAAACAGATGAAATAAATTAATATTGGCCATCCCACGATGACTGAGAGATACAGGGGATCACCAGTCCCCTATAGGTGCAGACTCATGGGTTAATATAGACCCAAGATCAACTGCAGATTTAATCTGATATTGTATTGTAACAGCAAAGTAATTCAATGTTTTATTACATGTTTTTTTGAAAATATAATATTGGAGAAATAAACTGAACTGAACAAAATATTGGCAATGGGAGATTGATACAGAGACAGAGCACAGCTTTTTGCTTTTGATTTATTTTGCAGACACAACCATCTGGTGTGAAAGGTGTCACATTTCTCTTTCCCCTTTCCTCTGACCATTTTGGATTGAAAAAGCAGAAAGGTGGCACAAAATATTTCAATACTATTCAACCCGTTTTGGAACATCTTCTTTTATCCTCACTTGGTTTCTCTGCCACAGGCACATAATGCAGCGGTATCATAAGAGATCAGAATCTCTCTTTGGATTCTGTTGCATGCAGGTCTGCATAATTGCAATTTGGTACTCAGTACATTCATTCTTCACTTATGCCAGAATCATTTGCAGCATTATTTTTCATGTCATCTTGTTGTCCAAACGCAATTCCTCACTTCTGACTGGGCCTTGATCATTTCTTGATTATAACTGTGGAAAGCCAAAATTGTGGTTAATTCCATTCCAATCGCTTATTTAATCCCTCATTGTCTCCTCAGTCCTTACATGACCCGGAAATTAATTGAGCTATGCCATCTTTACGGACAATCAAATCCACTAAATGCTCCTTGGGGGAGTGAGGATTGAAGGGAACTGCAGCCTGCTAGCTAGCAAGTTCAAAATATGAATGGAAATGATAATGTTTATTACAGAAGTGATAACATTGTGCAGATATCTTGCCTGAATTGAACACCATTATTTTCAATGGGATATTGCAATATGCTTACAATGAGATTATTGTATTGGTATTTGGTCTATGCAGAAGTTTGCTATCACTCACTTTGGGGCCAGGATTGTTTACTCTCGACAATGCGCATGGATGCACAAGACATCAAAGGAGAGGTGTAAAAATTCACACTTGAATGGTGACGTTCTGTCAGAAAGACAAAGGAGTGCTGGGAAACAGGTGTCGTTCTTGTTTGTAGTTGCTCAAAACACAATCTTTTCTCAGTTTGCACATGTCAGACAGCATATCCCTTGGCCTACCTTTAACGCTAAAAAAATAAAATAAAAAATAAAAAATAAATAAATTCCCTGCCTGATTCACGACCCTCACAAGCATGAAGCACTGTTCAAGTGGGCAATTCTGCCCAGCCCCCCACAGACTTGCATTACAATCCAATTATTTAACCGACACTTTTATCCAAAGTGACTTACAGTTGACAAAACTAAGCAGGGGCCAATCCTCAATGGACCACTGATCTTATTGCGGCCACACTGAGGCTTGAACCACCAACCTAAATCCAGCCACAAATCCAAGTCGCAGTCAACCACCTTAGACATTGTGTTATAGGCTGCTACACTTTTCCTGCAAGTCACCATTTTTCTTCACTCCACAGTCCACCTGCTCTTGTGTCAGTGCACTGAAATACACAGGCCGCAGAAACTTCATCACCCGCAAGATGGTGTTGATGCTGGTGTTCCCCCACTGGCCAAAAGCAGGACCCTTCTTTGCATTCAGTACTAGGTCTTTAGCTGAAGAAGAACCAGGGAGACCTGTGAACAGTCTAGAAAAATTGTCATACCACTGCAGTTTTGAGAATGAGTAAACGGTCAGGGCAGAAATGCTTGGTGCACTTCATAGTCCTTCACTTAGAAATTATGATTAATTGTGTAATTTGGTATACAGAATATATTTGAAAACTGTATATTTATTTGAGTGACGCTTTTCTGGACGAAGGTTGTACGCTCAAATCCCAGGAGGGCCCCTTTGCTGTGGGACCTTTGAGCAAATATTTAAGTGATTAGCCTTTTAAATACATATCCTGATAAAAGGTTGAGAGCACCAGTTTCTACTAAACAAATAAATGCAAGAAAATATACGATAGACATTTCTATTCCTTAAAAGTAAGGCAACCTCACTTCAAAAGACCCGTCCACACCAAAAACTAGAACTAGAAACAATAGCTATAAGGATAACAATGTGTTTCTATAGTTTATGCAGTTGGAAGAAGTAACTCTGAAAGTTAAATACTGTTGTTATAGTTGTGGAGTGGACTCGTGAGTTCATGAACGATTTTTAAAATTACATATTGTATATATTTATCATTATAGTTCAGTCCGACAACTCAGAATTAATTAAGCAATATTTATTGAGGCTTAATGTAAATGCAAACTTTGGCATTAAGGCTTTGCCTCTCATCACTCCCTGTTGCAAGCCAGCCAAACAACAGGGAGTGACTACAACCCCCCCCCCCCCCCCCCCCCCCCCATGAGAATCTTGAGAAGCAGGGCTAACAGGTGCTGAGGTGGTGGGAGTACAACATGATTCAGGAATGAGCAGGATAATTAGAGCAAATTGCTGCAACAGCATGCAGTATGAGCAACGGCAGCATAGCAGCAACAGCAGGCCAAGCAAGCAGTGCAGCAGAAAGAGCCAGACACCGATGGCCGCAGAAAGAGCCAGGCAGCACGATGGCTTTAGCATGCAGAATGAGCCAGGCAACAGGGCAGTTTTGCATGATTTCCAGAGCAGGGCAATTTGAGAAATGCAGCAACAGCTAGCGGGCAGCACAGTGTGGCAGAGCAGCGGAAACATGTGCGAGGGCCTAAACAGATAAGGCTGGTGCTTTATATAGCCCCTTCCATTGGACGTAAGCATCATGTGAGGGGGCTGCACTTCTCGAGTTGTCTGCACAAACTATCTCTGCAGCCTTAAAATTATTTATCGTTCTTGGAGTGGAGGAGACTTTAGGATTTAGTCTATCTATTCCATCAGATCACCTGAACTTTCCTCTTACTCGTGTGAAGTGCTTTCCTGCGACTCAACCTAGCTGACCAAAGGGTCTGATACTCACCCACTGGGAATGAGCGTGTCCGTCCATGATTATCAAGCTGCCAGTTCGATCAGACCGGCCTGAATCACTGAAACCACCCGGCTAGTCTCCTGTTCTGTCACCCAGTCAGTCCATCATCAGTGTCTGCTGGGCACTGATATACACATCTCCTCTAAACATCCAACTCCTCATTCCTCTCTCATCCTCCTGTCCAACCTGTCACTGTGATGACATTTAACCCCCCAAACACTGTTAGGAGCGTTTTCAAAGACTTCAGTATCCGCAACTGTAATTCTAGTCATGTTATTCTAGTCACTTCCATTTGTGTTTTCATCTTCCACAGTCATGTTGTACTTGGATCTGCATCTTGATGTTGCAGCTCTTTAACATGTCCCTCACATCTAGTTATGACATGCCATAACTTTACCGACGTAGCCTATGCTTTGCATCAGACCTAGACTGGATGTTCATGCTTATGGGTAAGTGATACTTTATGAGAAGTGTACTTTATCAGACCTGTGTTCCGTAGTTACTCCAATGACCTTCTGTATGCACTTATTGTTCCTCGCTTTGGATAAAAGCATCTGCCAAATAAAATGTAATGTAATGCAACGTAATGTAGTCGCTTACTGTGGAATTTGTTTTTCCTAAGCAAAGTACTTTGTCATGTCCCTGTGGAGCCATATTCACCCTTCCATTAATGTAAATGCTGGGGGGTGGGGGCGGAGGGGGAGTGTGGAGTGTGGGGGGGATCTATTACATTGCCTGACATCACATAATTTCAGTTACAGTAAAATAAAATCGCAATGTTTATCTTTCCCTGTGCTGTATGTGATCTGTAATAAGTTTCCTTTGGTTAACACTGAATAATTTCTGATCTTTTATAATCTGTGCTGATGAGCGGTGCATGGATACTACCCACTCATATCCAGTGAATGATATATGGTAAATGTTTGGCATTTATATTATAATATGCAATTGATTCTTCTCATTCGCCCACACACACACACACACACACACACACACACCAATGGTGATTGGCTGCCATGCAAGGCACCAACCAGCAGCTCATCAGGAGCAATTGGGGGTTAGGTGTCTTGCTCAGGGACACTTTGACACACCTAGGGCAGGATCGAACCGGCAATATGCTCCGACTGCCAGACGACTGCTCTTACCTTCTGCTTACTATTCTGCTGAATGAAATGTGACATCATGTCACACAGCTTTGCTTCCTGTTTCCAAAACAGCACAGAGAACAGACCCATGCCCAGTGCCCAGTGACATCACAGGTTAGCTCATCAGCCATGATCCTAAACACGGCGGGGGACCCAGGGCCCTGTGCCCAGTGACATCACAGGTTAGCTTATCAGCCAGGATCCTAAACACGGCGGGGGACCCAGGGCCCTGTGCCCAGTGACATCACAGGTTAGCTCATCAGCCAGGATCCTAAACACGGCGGGGGAACCAGGGTCCTGCAGCAGCGAGCGAGCCATTAGATCAGTGGTCTCCAACCCTGGTCCTGGAGAGCTACAGGGTCTGCTGGTTTTCCTTGTTACCCAGCAATTAACTGTAATCAACTGCTCTAATTGATTAATTAACTCACCTCACCTGGTTACTTGGGTCTCAACAGGTGCTGATTTTAAAGTGAAAACAAAAACCAGCAGACCCAGTTGCTCTCCAGGACCAGGGTTGGAGACCCCTGCATTAGATAGATAGATAATTACATTTTATATAGCGCTTTTCTAGCCACTCAAAGCGCTTTACAGTGATGAATAGGAAACCATTTTGTGGCCGAACGCTCAGCACACACCAGCTGAGATGGAGAGGGGACACTGTCCCCATCCCTCACTGCGGCTATCCCCTGCCCCATCTGAGCCCCCTCTGTCCCACCCCAGCTGGCTGCAGCCCCAAACACAGAGCTGGACAGGTACTACCCTCATGCCTGGGCAAACACCCTCTTTATGGCCCTGCCAGGCCCATCTCTGCGTCCCTGAGATGCCCATCCCATGCACGTTTGCCCTTCTATGAATGTGGCCCTGTCTGTGTCCTGGGAGGAGTCCCATGAACCCACGCCGGGCAGGGAAATTTGTACATTTGCCTGAGCGGAATGTTCCATTGCGCTCAGGAGACACGGTCAGGATAAGCCGTTACACGCTTGCCTTCCCGTTCAGCGTGGAGCGCTTCTATTTTTAATGCAGAACTCTGAACTCTGTCCATTGAACTGGATGAACATTGTTGATTTTCTTTCACTGGACCTGAACACGTCAGGTCTGTAATGGACTGTAATTTGCCTTGACTTATATGCATGATTCATAACTGTGAATTGAAATTATCAATCATTAATTTCCCTTTATGCGGAATTATGAACATGATGCCCTTCAGCTTAATAATACACTGTAGCAGGTGTACTGCTGGCTAGCCGCACTAATGTGGTAATGGCTTTCAGTGGAAGACTGTAGTGCGTTAATCATAATAAATCATAGAAAGAGCTGCACTGCCATCTTGTGGAATACAGTAGTCATCTGTTTATCCACAAATATCATTTTGACACTTAAATCACACCTCAGAAGCACGGAATGTGGTGCCATTCCAAACGTGTTGGAGAGGAGAACAGTTTTCATTTATCACCTTTTAGTTATTTGATTTTAGCCAAGAAAATGCATATGTTGTGACTCAGCTAGTGGCACTCCACTCATTCTGTGGTGTTGTATGTATGAAATGCCTTTAGCTCTGGGCTACTCAACTCCACGTCATGTGGGCCGTGGACTTGAGTACATAATATTGCACAGGACGTTTTCTTGCTACACCTGATTTCACTTATTAGCTTATTATCGGAACCAAGCAGGTAGAATAATGAGTGAAATCAGGTGGTGGGAGTAAATACCTGCAGACACCAAGGCCCGCAGGACACGGAGTTGAGTAGCGCTGCTTTAGATACCAGATTATACAATGGCAGGTTTCACCATGTTTTTTGTCACCAATGCAGAAGTGTTTTCTCATTATGATCAAACTGGGCTACAACATGTAACAACATTCCTGACCCCATATTTATTCATTTTTCGCTAGATTGGCTAGATTGGTCATGTGCGTCCTGTGAAAATGCCTGTCAGTGTCGATGATGTCAGGTTAGGGTCAGCTGGCTTGGGTTTTGGTTTAGAGCTATCATCGAAATGTTTATATTTAAATGACATGCAGTATCTACACTAGTCACTGAGTGTAATATAATAGTATAATGAGCTAGATTGGTAGACACAAATGATGTCATCAACACAAAGAGTAGGGGGTAGCCTGGTGTCCTGGCTAAATTCACAACCTGGGGCTCATTCCCTTATTTTTCACCACCCTTCCTTGCTCCTAGCTCCATCCATTGGGGGAGGCAAGGTATCCAGAAAAGGAGGTGAAGACAGGGGAATTCAGGAAACATTAAACTAATGGAATGCCCTTGCTACTTCATACACCAGTTTGAAACAATGTCTGTTGCAAGTGCGTGGGGAGAGGTGAATCCATAAGTTGATCATTTATCACATTTTCCACAAATAAAAACAAAAAACTTTATAATAATAACATAATACTGCAAAGGAAGTTTTCTCGCTCAAGAAATCTTCAGAAGCCTCCAAGCTCCTGGCTCCTAGCTCCTTGAAAGAACATTTTACGGATTGGAATTTCCTTAAAAATAGTGCACCTCTATCAATTTCTGTGTCAGACAAGGAACAAGGAGGTAGGGAATGATAAAATGAAGGATTTGAATGAGCCCCTGACTTTCCACCTGTCTCTTTGAAATCATTCTCTGATTTAATTGGCTAAAAATGCTTATCTCACTCTCTACCTTAGCTGATGTATGGTGAGCATTCTGTCGCACACACACACACACACGCACACACACACACACACACACACACTATTTACCGCAAAGCCTGTATTCCTTGATATGTCTCGTCTTCAAAGCAAGCTTTCTTGTGCAAATTGACAATATTACATTACATTACATTACATTACAAATTGACAATATGAGAGTGTAACAGGAGATGTTTGTGCATAAAATCAGAACATATAAAACATATAATGTGAATGAATGACACCATCAGGAAAGTGTAATGTACAGGCAGGAGAAACATACAGGAATACACATCGCTATGCTAATTTCATATAACTGTAAACGTTTAATAATTCAGCCAACAGCAACCCGAAGAACCGATGCAAGTGAAAATCAGCCACTAGGGGTCAGTGTTGCTTTTTCAATGGCCTTTTCAACCTTGCGGTAAAGACCAGTTGTGGTAGTAATATTTGTATTCATTATTCTTTGTCACAGTGAGAGTCCTTAGAACAACTGCATTCAGTGGCAGTTCAATACTTTAGCATCATCATTGTGTTTAAAAAACACAATCAAACAGATTTATGAGTGTCAGACGTTAAAAGCCGTTGTACTGGCACACCTGTTTTGTGGCTGATGCACATCTTTTAAAATGCACTTTTTGTGTTAATAAGAGCATTTAAAAGATTAATATAGCCTTTTCACTTTCCTAATTAGCCAACTATGTGCATTGAGAAGATAGAGTATACACAGGTTAGAATGAAAATGCTATTCTAAACTAGTCCAGAAGTGCAAAGCACATCTTATTGTTGATTAATCAATCACTAGTAGTCTGGCAGCAGTTCACACACGCAACCATTAATCTGATCAACAGTGTGTCTTACAAACTGAGGGAACAGAAAGCCAGGCTCCCATTCACAGAGCAGGGCTGCTGGGTTAGCCGGATAACTGCACCGAGTAAAACCTGGAACCCCCCCAAATCTCAATGGATCTGTTCATTGTGGATGCTGCTGATCTGTGCACATTACAATAGCTGTGAACACACAGGTGTGACATGTTTCTCTTTTCTACATGGACAAAGCTCATTTTCACAATAGCTTTACTCCTTCACAGAAAGCCTAAGAGCAGGGCAGTTCACCTGACCGCTGCCCAGTGCGCTAAGGGAACTGCCCTCCATGAATTAGTGATCCTGCTTATTTTAGACTCTTAAAAACACAAAAAAAATCTTAGCTCATATAAATGTTTCACATGCCTAGATGTAGCCTGCCACCCAACCTGTTTGATTTAATTTAGTGACATTAATATAACATTCCTGTAACAAGTAATTATATTGTAATAATTAGTAAGAATAGAGATTTTATTGTAATACAAGTTTGGATTTTTGCTGTATGTTTTGCTGTGTATCCATAAACGGACACTGAAAATGTTCACTTAAAATAGCCAGTTGCCATGGACACCCTTGTTTTCTCTTATCACAAAATATTGAGCAAGATAGTTATTTGAATATAACTCTTCCTTTTTGTGCATATACTGTATATGTAGTGCCACATAAATCATATTGCCCTATAGTATTAATGTATCTAGGAGGCATTATTTTATTCCTTTTTTTATATTACTATTGATTCGTTTTCATCAGGGATGGTCTATTCTGAATGTGGAGATTTACTTTACTTTACATATGATAAGCTCCTGGCTAATACAAGTTTTCACAAGCTATTTCCGTCTCTCGTTAATATAGTGCGCATCCGTGTGCAGTAATATTAAGTAAGAACAAATAAACATATTTAGAGGAACTACAGAACCTACCTTTTATCATTTTCCATATGAAAACAGTTCAAAGATTGAGAGTCAACATTTTCCACTGCAACATCACACTCTGTATCGCACCAAGGCATTAGGGAAACCGCGGTTAATAGCTGTCACATAGGCTCAACCCGAAAACAAATAACCTGTGTGTTCAGCAACTTTCTGCCTGATTATCCCTTTGTGCTCCAAAACAGCTTTCCTGAATTATCAAGTGCTATATTGTGCCCGCTGCCGAAAGGATATTTATTTTGTTATCGTATTATAGCGCTAAGCCACTGCTGTCACTCATAAATGGAGTATGTATACTCTGAGCGTGTGCGCCTGCATGTGTTTTAGTATAAAATATTTTTTGTAAGTTTATCCTATCTTGCCAAAAATGGCACATGCATTCAATGCCACCAGTAGATTTCACTGAGTTAAAAAAGTAGGGTTCATGCTTATGATTTGTTCTTATGCTTTTTTTTTTTTTTGGAGGTTATTTTGGATATTCAGGTTTCCAATCTTGTTGCCATTTGTTTTATATTAAAGCTCTGCATCGGAGGTCAATGTTTTCAGCTTTGACAAAGACAACTTGAAAACATGCCTGTAGGGAACGACTATGATATTTCTTACATTTTTATTCTATGGTCTCGTCAGTCAGCTCAGAACATGCTGTCATTTAATTATGTATTTTATTATTTGCATAACTGATGTTGATAATAAGAGAAGCAAGTGCAATGGGTCATTACCATGTGAATGGTATACTATTTGTTGCGTTTGTCACCTTGAGCATACCAGTGGAAATTTCTAGCATATAGACTGAATACCATCTTGCCATCAGTAGTGCGTGTTCTGAAGTCTTTTCATCTTAACATCTAAACGATAAACTTTTTTTCCTGGCACCACTTAATAAACACGGTATTACGGAGAATGTCTGGAGCTGAAGGACGCTATCACAACAACACTGTCAGTTGAACAGTGGTTCTGAAATCTTTGGTCTTTTATGTTTACAAATATGGCGCTTCTATAATTAATAACACTAAAAAACCTGCCATTCACTCTGCAGCTTTGACTGCCTAGCGAAAAGAAAACGTGTTGTCATGGAAACAGAACATGCCAATTTATTCTGCAATTGAAAGCAAACTAATAGCACGACCAAGTTATGCGTCAAATTGATGCATTTGGATCTATGATGTGAATTCATATGCAATTCCAGAGGTTCTATGGCAAATAACCTGGGTACCAAGTCTCCAAAACTTTAATGAAATAAGATCACAGACTCTTGATGGCTTCCTGTAGGTTAGTCTCTTGTGGTATATTGATGTTGATCTCCGCACTTTTTTCTTTTCTTTTTTTTCGGCTACACAATTTTCACATTGGAAGACTTTTTACTTGAGCTTTTTACTTCAGCAATTCCGTATATTTACATGTCTCTCCTCTCTCGGGGGTTTTTAGTCATTCGTTTTTTTTATCTCTCAGTGAAGGATGGAGTGATGGAGAATTCCCGCGGTTCCTGTCGTCATCTTAAAGAGGCCCTGACTCACAAGCAAATTGGCAAGGGAGGGTCGGGGAAACTGCGGAAGGCTCCACCCACATCACTTCCCACGGGGGGGGGTGAACATATTGCTGAGCCACTGATGATAAACCCTACAGCCACTCAACGCTTACAGCCTGACCACCAGGGACCCTCCACCCCGCCGGCCCCCCCACATTAATAGGCCCAGCGTTTCATTCAGAATGGCTGCGGTGGAAGCTCCGATTCCTGTGAATAATTACACGTGCTACGTTAAGTGATTTCGGACACATTAACGTGGCATTAGGGCCACAGTAATCTGGTTGTGCGTAATGGCTGATCGCGGTACCCCAGCATCACGCTGGCCTCTGGCTGAAGTGCACCCTGTTTCACTGCTCTACAAGGACAGCATTAGTCTGATGCCATCATTTAGGGCGACAAGGGGAGGAAAGCTCACTGTAATCCTGATATGAATATTATAATTAGCCGGCCTCATTAAAGTCTTTTTGCATTCACAAAGACATCACAGTGTGAGCGTGTGTGCAGCCCTCAAAGCACTTAATATGGATCATGTCAAGTTATTCCATTTGGCATTTTACAATCAATCATGCACACTGGTTCCCTACATATATTGAACCATATTGACTGAAATGGAACATACTGAATGTTTCATCCAGTGAATGGTTAATTTTGTGAGTTTGCTGAAGGAATGATTCGACAATGTACTGTATGTTTATATGAAGCGGTTACTTCTGCCATCCAGCCTCTGTAGTAGAATTTGTATTCCGACAGTGAAAGCAGGTGTTGAGTTGACTGCACTTGGACACAGCAGGGACGAATATTACACCTGACCTCCTTTCAAGCCTGCGTTATTCTATGGCCATGGTAGAACCTTCACTTAAAAAAAGAAAGAAAGAAAGGCTGACGACTCTTCATTTCCCCAAAGACGACAGATGTATATATTGGCTGGCTTCCTACCGATGTTCCCCACGCAGTGCCACCATTCCTTTCTTTGTAATGCTAATCGGCGATCTTAGCCTAAAATAGCTTAATGGCTCTATTTTCAGTTGCTCCTTGGGCTTTGTTGTCAAAGACTTCTTAACAGACTAATGAATACCCCCACCCCCTCCCCGTATTTCCGGGTGATTCCGCCCACCCCCCCCGTCAGAGGTCATGGGGAAGAGTGGAGCTGGCTTCGCCGTCAGCCAGCTTAATGAAGCTATCCCTGAGAGTGCACTTACCGCGGCTTGTCTTTGAGGAAAGGTGTGAAGGTAAGGCAGGATGGCAACATGACATATTGTAAATCCATTGGGGGTTACTTAATTTAGCCCCGGGCGTTGAAGCGCTGGCCGAGTGGGCCATTTACAGTGAAATATATCTGCGGCCCAGCCTCTGAGCTCCAGCTGCTCTGGTCACTGCGAGGCCACCTGATCTATTTCACCCGCAGCTTTTTGCGGCGTCCATTTTAGGCCGTGTAATTACCCCGGCCTCCCCGCTCGTGCATTTCCAGCTCCAGATTTGGCAGAGAGAGAGAGAGAGAGAGAGAGAGAGAGGGGGGAGGGGGGGAGAAAAAAAAATTGACAACATAATCAGGATATGAAAGGAGAACATTTCCAGTGATGTTGAAAAAAAAAAAAAATGAAAGAAAAAAGTGGCAGATCCTGGCAGAGCGGGATTGGTACGCCGCGTTGCAGGTTGGCTGTCGGAGTCCCGTTAGAGCACTGCAGCGTCTGCTCATTTTTAGCGTGTTTCAAAAGGAGAATCATTTACATCGCTGAATGGCTCAGGGATCCCCAAACAGGCCTTAGGCCTTCAGCAGGGCCGCTGCTGCGCTATAGGCTCACGACAGCCCCTCACTGGAGCGCCGTTGCTATGGCAGAGTGCAGATGGACCACTGCCTAATGCAGCACTCATGGCCCTTCATTAAATGAGGATGTAGGGTTCTTCAGACCTCCCCCTTCAGTGCAGTTTTGCATGCATTACATAATCTGTTGTAGTCTACCATTTAAATGCTGGTTCTTCATTAGACGTAATGAGAAAGGTTTAGTTCTGTTCTCAACTGCCGAAGACAGCACGCACATCCTCATGAGCAGTGCAATACAGTGTTGAAGGAAAACAATTTATGCTGTGTGCACGCAAAGGTAGGCCATTTCTTACACAGATTACTGTAGCCAGCTATATTTATATTGCTTCCCTGCTTTCTCATCATCTTTGCTATTAACTGCAAATGAATGTAAGCTAACATGCAGTGCAGCACTTCAATGACAGATACCGCAGATGGGTTGATGCAACTGAATCAGCAGTGGCAGCCAATGGAAAAGTTACAATCCTCTCCACTTGAAAGCATTTAATGCAGGGGTGTTAGAATTGGTTCCTGAAGGACCAATGTGTGTGTTGCTTTTTGTTCCAACCAATTACCCTGGCTCAAGTGGTCCAATTAGCTTTATATGTCACACTGGTGGAATTCTTAAAATGTCAGTAAAATATGTAACTATTGGCATGTTTAATGTTCAATTAAGCTTATATGCATCATTTTCAGAGGGGGGAAGCCAAACAGAATGCATTATAGGGCTAAATAAAACTGGGGTTCCTATAATTGTGCATGTTGATGACTGTCACATATAATATGGGTTATTCAACATACTGTACTCATAGTTCCTTCCTTGGATTTATTATAAATATGGCCATTAATACGTTATGCTTGTGGAACACTGGTCATTTTTAACTACACAAAGTGCTATTTTCTCTAAACCTAGAATACTGGGAATTACACCAAAATCCAGCAGGCATCTAACTTTCATTTATTCAATTAATTACAATCTAGTCTGACAGCTAGAGGAAGCACTGCACTTTTCACAATTAAGAAATCACAATACATGTAATGGTTCGAATGGCCTGTTTGTATAAAACAAATCAGAAGCAATACAATTAAACTGTAGTACTGTGCAATGCACGTCTGCATGTATTTGGCTACCTGGTCATTTTACGATTTGCTTCCCCTGCCATTTTCTCATTTTGAAGGCTGATGCTTCTGAAACGCAGGGACATTCAGACTCAAGGTTTCTAAAGCAAGCTCCCGGGGCCGGATGTGGCACAACTGCCCTGGAGACTACGCACCGACTGGAGGAGAAAACATCGCTGGTAGTTTTTCACTATATAGAGCCAGCAGGAGTGCTTGCTAAGCGATGGTGATGGCAACCCACAATGCCTCCTTGTGCCAGCTGTTATTTTCTCATATCTCTTACAAAAAAGGGGTGTCTGCCCTATGATGGTTTGATGGCCTGGCCAAGGGGTAGTACTGCCTCTTGCTCAGTGCAGGCTGGGATAGGCTCTAACACTTCCCTGTCACCCTGACCAGGAATAAGTGGGGTAGATAATGGATGGATCGATGGATGGTATTTTCACAAGGGACTCAAGACCTTGTTATGTCTATTCTATCACACAACTTTAAGATCACATTCCTGTCAGCACCCTACATATTCAGCTAAAACACACAATACCGACTGCAGATATTGGACTGTAGTAGGTTGGCAGTAGTCACAAGAAAAAAAGAAGAAGAAGACACATCATCTGTACACAATAGTTGGAAAATCTGACTATGTGGCTCACCCCTATATGTTACTAAAGTAAAGCTTCACTATAGTATATGCAGTACTTGCGATCTAGTCATCACAAACTTGATGATCAGATCACAAAAAGCTAGCAGGAAAAGCAGCCCAGTCAGTGTCTGTTACTATTATTATTTTAATTGAGAGGCTTAATCTCAACATCTTTTTACCGTACTTTGGCTATTCGTGCAGCCTTTTGTAGAGGACCATATGCTTGTCTGTTAGATGCAGCGTGCGGAATGGACACTACCTGACGAAGTCAAAGATTGTGGGTGCAGCATGGCTACAGTATGACAGCAGTAGAAGGCGCACTCTGTGTGGCTCATGTAGCCCTTGTATTTAATGAGAGCAGACTTGAGAGAAACTGGTTTGGCAAGAGAGAAATACACCAGAGAAATGATGTAGGCAAAAGGGCACTTTCTCCTATGAAGGCAATCGGGCAGGGGCTTGGGCACTGCTTGGACCATACGTGTGCATGAGCAGGAAAAAATGGAAGCCAATCAACACGATGAAATCTGGATATTACTCTATAGATTATACTACTTTCGTGAATTTATGGTATTGGTATGAACTTCTTTTCATAAAAAACTCTCTAAAAGTGGTCTTTATTTATCCATATGCCGATATACGGCATAGCTGCAGAGACATCGGTATGTAGGACTTTGCCGTATTTTTGGCTTGTCATTGCTGGCTAACCGGCAGGATATCAGGGAAGCCGATCTGCAGGAAGGGGAATTCTTTATGTCAGGTTATTCATGCCTGTGCTCTCTGTGGATTTCTGAGACAACGCGGGATGAGGGAAGAGCGAATGCCTTCCCCGGCGTCGGATTCTCAGCCCTTCTCCAGCTCACTGCTTTTTAATTAAGAAGCGAGGAAATGTCTTACATCAACCGGCCTCTGGAAATTCAATTTCATTTTCTGCTATTAATTTATGTGTGTTTATGACTTGCCTGTTTTTATGGCCTATTTTTGTTTATTTATTTGTTTTATTTTATTAAAAAAAAAAATAGAAAAAGAAAACAGGCAAAATGGGGAAATGCATGATTCAGGATGTAGTGCGGAGCATTAAATTAAGTCTGCATCTAAGCATATTTAGATATTCGATCAATACCAACTGGTACCACTCTGCTGTGAGTCACAAACTGTTATACTGTTAAAATACTACAGTTAGCAGTATTTTTAGTATCAGAATATATTTGTGGATCAGGAGAATAGGAACACATGAAATGTGCTGAAACCAGCTACTAAGTGCCAAATTCTACTTCAACATTGGTTCCGCTCCTGGTGCGGGTATTTAGATGTAAAATATGGCGTTCTTTGTCAAGCTATTTCATGAGCTACCCTGGGGTGGCGTCCCATCTGTTGCCATCAACAGTGTTACTGAATGAACACAACATGCATATGAAATTAGCAGATGAAAAGGACAGGGCAGCTCAACTCAACCTAATGGCGGATCTATCACTTAGACTTCCGAGTTGTGCTTTTTTAACATCTCAACGAGAGGCTGGGTAATATATTAGCATACTGTATAGTGCTTTTGCATGCCACGAGCCCTTCCATCATGCTGATGCGGGAAAATGCTAAATAGTACGAATAAAATGCTAGAATGCCACCTGCTTTCTTCAATGTTCCCACTCACTGCTGATTAAAGGTCATAGTATGGATGGGAACAGGCGATATTAATCATATTTCACTTCATTTTCAATATTTTCTAGGTCAAAATACATACTGTATGCTTATAATTGGAACCGTAGTATTGTTTTTAAAGGGCTGAAATTATTAAAATATGTCGTATCCTTGTGTAAATGTCTAAGAAACAAAATGAACAACATCAATAAGAAAGGCGTAAATGAGTTAAGGGCGGCAATACCCACAATGCCCAGGGCTGAGTAATATCCTCTCTCAGCTGGCACTCAGGCGACTTTCAGCAGAATAGGAGCTTAGGTTTGTTCTGAAATAACGGTGGTGGAAATGCTTTGTGAGTCTTCCTCAGTCTGTGGAAGAGGAGATAGGCGGCCCCAGTTCTCAAGGGCTCGAGCCCTGCAAGACTTACTCACCTTCAAATTGGCAACTGATATGAGCTCCTGAGAGCCTCAGCTGTAAAAGACTCTGCCTACCACCGCAGGCTGTGCCCAGTAGCCTAGAAGACACTGCAGGCTAGAGCCTCAGCAATCTCATTAGACTGCCATGATAGGGGTCTGTTGCAGCAGGACAAAAGTGGCCTTTTTCCACCATAGAATAGGCAGCCTTTAATTTGGCCTAGGGTTATAATATAACTGCTGCATTCATTTCTCCCAAAGACGCTGCAAGCACCCAGACTAACAGTTTGTGGCAGTGGGAGATAACACATGCAATCTATTGCTCCATTCAAAGCAAGGACTTCTGCGGCATTGTGTGGCTTGTACTGCGGAATACAGGCACTGGCTTTCAGGCGAGGGCATCAGAGTAGCACACAAGCATCCGCTGCAGTGGTCTTAGGGGACATGGGTGGCACAACAATAACTCACTAGTGCTGGTTCTTTTAAATGCATTTTTAAAGAAACGTGTGTGTGTGTGTGCGTGTGTGTGTGTGTGTATGTGTGTGTGTGTCACCATGTAATATAAAGCAAGTTCATTCTAATCAAAGTTCAATTACACGCTTAACAAAACAACTGCTAACCCAAATAACTATGTATGCCTATCCTTGAATGGCAATCAATTCTTCTTTTTTTCCTCCCAATTCAGTTGCCAATTAGACCCTGTTTATTTCAATCATCCATCTCAAGGAGACACTGCTACAACACCGCCCCCGGTGGCGGGAAGGAGCCAGTCAGGCCACTCCCTCGGGCCCTGGCTCTGCTCGGCTTTGTCAGGACCGGGGAGCGACTGCGTCAAACCGAAGCCTGGATCAAGGTCCGAGGCCTTAACCGTGCGGCGCGGCGCGCTAATATGCCAGCAATTCCAAATGAGCATTGCACATTTCTCTTAATACTACCGTTTCTGTTTCGCCCGTGGGTAAAGACAAGCGATGCATTGTACTTCGCTTACCGCACGTTTGATCAAGCCCACAGGGGGAACAAGTGGAGAAATGTAAACGTGAAGTAAAATGATTCTCGCGGGTAAACTGTACATGTGCCAGAGCCCAATTCTCAATTGTTTGCACTACAAAGCCAGGTTAACATTTATAAATCACAGCCCCCAAAAGCATTTTACCTGCTGTTATCCCAGAAAAGACCAAAGATAAAATTTTACTGTTGTGGAGGGATGCTGAAAGCTCTTCCGGGGATCTATTTGAAGCCAGCTGTAGAAACATTGCATAATAGCATCCGTTAGGCATAGTTTCAGTGTTTACAATCCATGATTGAGGCGTAATCATGAAATATTTCATTCTGTACACATCTTTACCCATAGACCAATTAATGATGTTGGATACACACTTTTTCCTGGAACCTCCCTCTCCTCCATGATAACAGTAAAATGAAACAAAATAACTTTAACTAAAACAAATTCAATTAAATAATTTCTTTTAGGTTTTTTCAGAATAGTCAATACTCTTGACAGCGACTCAACAGTGCAATGACCGGAGTTGTGTAACAGCTGTGTTGTTTGAAAAAACAATAAATAACCTGATTGTATAATTGTCTTTAGACATTAGATCAGTTTTGTTGCAGGGATCTCTTTTATTCTGAATAGAAGGGAATTCAGAAAACATTTCTAGGGATACATGCATTTAAAGGACAGTAGTTATAGGGTGCTACAACTTTGTTTTTTTTTTATGTAAATGGTATAATTTGAACTGTATATATATTTATAACATTTGGGCTTAATTTTACTATACAGTATTGCCAACTTAGCCACAATAAGCAAACGCATTAATCCTAGTTCCTACAAAGGCATTTTATTACACTTCATACTGACATTTAATCAGTCTTTAAAGCTCACAGTTTGATTAACAGGTTTATTTGAGTTCTGTAAGAAAAAGAGCCACAAAGTTATATACAATGTTAAAGGCATACTATGCACCTTGAAAATTCTAAACCAAACATGCTTAGTCATTACTATGATACATTGACAACCTGTGTCTATGTTCACTTATGGCCAATACCTTGCTTGTCTACTTGTATCTATTTTTCTAAAAACCTCTTTTTTGTGTACTGTATCTGAAAATCATGTGTCCAATACACTGAACTCATATGTTCTATGATCTAATATAAGGAGGGCAAGAGGTGACGTGTATGTATTGGCTACTACAGTGGTGAGCTGGGTTTGCTAGAGATTCGTCTTGGTGGCTAAGCTTTAAGCAATTGGCTGGCTAGCATTCGGTAACATTACAGTAGGTAGTTGCCGTTATTAGCTAACTAAATTCAGTTTTGTATGTTAGCTGGCAGGCCATAAAGACAGGGTCTTACTGCACAGTACAACTGCTTATATTTCTGGGAGATTCTACCAGCATATTTCCTCTCGCGGGCAGGGAGCTTAAGTTTAGCCTCCCGGACTTTCAGAAGACTTGAGAAAAATAAAAGCGACAATGAATTGATGTGTTTGTGCGTATGCGTGCTTATGTTACAAAATTGTGCTTCCTTCCAGGCAGGCGAGAGGCAGACTGAAATCCACTGGTGTTAGCACTAGTGGCTAGTATCACAACAAGCAATGCAAGCTAAATACAGACATGAGTAACGTCAGTTAAAAAGCTAGCCAAATGGATGGTGTGGAAAGTGACTCATTTGCAATTGTTTTATTAATAACATTTAGACAGCTGTTTTTGGCTCATTGCTATTGTAAACAAAGGGCCACATCAAGGCCTAAAATTGTGCATAGTCTGCTGATAAGTTACAGAATTGTCTTTGTATCGGCAGTTTTCTGTGTTGCAACACATTTCTTCTGCTCTCTGCTTTGTGTGTGCTTGTGAGAGTGTTTCATTTGCAGTTACTCTTCAGGTCCATTACTCTGTTCTACCCATTCACATGGCATATATGTACCTCTGAACACTTTATTTGCAGAAACACAATTACGTTCTCACAGGTACATGTTGCTGTAGTTTCAAAATCAAACTTCCATTCTGGGTGTAAAGGGATGCTTAGACCTTAAGTTACTGGAGAAGAGGCACGTTTGCTTAGTTTGACCTCTTCACTGGTGCAGTGTAGTGGCACAATCTAGTTGTGACTGTAGCTTGTCTGCTTCGGTTTGAAAAACACATTGATACAAGCATAGCATAGCATACCGCTTGATATAAATAGAACTAACTCATTTTTAAAACAATTTTTTTAAATTATTCACCTCAATCTCATGTTATGCTATTAAATTCACACAGCCACCACAACGCTAGCCGATCTAATACATAGAAATTGGTAGTTACGGAGGATGTTAAGCATGCTTGTCATGTTTCATTCCTTAGGGTCTGAGCTTCTTTACCACCGTGGTGGACGTTTTGTTTCAAAACTGCGACAAAGTATACCTGCGAGGATGTAATCGTGGTGCGGCAAAAAAGTGCCCAGAGGTACAGTATGTACATGCCGTGAGACTGGGCTGTATCTGCTGTATGCCATAATGCAATCCTCAGAAAACCACTGGAACCATTATTATGAATGATTGATGCCCTGGTTTGTTCATTGCCAGCAGCATCGTTCCAGCTGGAATGTGAACCAACAGACCACAGGGAGGGAGCCCATAGTATACAGTATTTAACAATGAGTTGTGTTGGTTGTGACATGAGACTTGTGTTCATCCTACGAATAAAATGCACTCTACTCAAATCATAAATAAGTTATATAACTAAGCTGCGGCAAGGAAAAGACATTAGAGTATATCATGCATTTTAGTTATCATGCATGCATGCATGCATTTGAGTGTGTGTGTGTGTGTCTGTGCGTGTGTAGGTGTGTGTATGTGTGTATGTGTGTGTGTGTGTGTGTGTCTGTGCGTGTGTAGGTGTGTGTATGTGTGTACGTGTGTGTACGTGTGTGTGTGTGTGTGTGTTTTCTCATGTGAAAATGACACATCAGTATTTTAATAAGAGCATCAGGCATGTATAATAAATGAAGACGCTGGCATTCCTGACGCACAACAATGGCTGGGCACTGGATACAGCTCTTGTGTAATGATCATTCCATTGTGGCCCATTACAGAATAGCAGTCAGCGAATGCGAGGTCTGAGAAAGCCGGCCCTGTCTTTTGAGCGAGTTATAATTAAAACGTGATAATCTTTACTTTACACGACGACTGCGAGGAGGCAGCACCGAGGCTCAAACGGAGGGAGCGCAATATGGGATCCGCTGGGCATTAGGCTAAAATTATCACAGTTCCCCAGTGACATCCCAGTTCAATACAGAACGCCAGACCCCATAAGCTTTAGTCAAGTCTGTGGCCAAAGGAGAATTACTTGATAAGGGAGCATGTATTAAGTTGTGCCACTCGGGGGTTTTAAATCGGCAATGTCAGCCCTGGGGCCGTGCACTGTACCATTCAACAAGATACGAATTCTCATTAAATGGACTCAAGCCTGGCCAAAAAACGACCCACCTACTAATCGAAAATTAGAAACATGCACTCTTTGTTGAGTTCATCATAGTGTGAGGCTTATTTCCATTAGACATTGAAATTAAAGACTCTACTGCTCATCTTTTCCATCTCGTCAAACAGGAATTACACTTCCTAGAGATAGAGCGTGTGTACAATGCCAAAGCAAAAGGCCGTTTTCAAAGCAGGTGTCCTCCTGCCTTTCTGCACCTCCCGTTCTTGAATTAAAGATAAGCTTACACATTTCCATTATGTGATATGACAAATGCTTTAACATGAAACCAATATAGGATCCCTGCCTACTTCACAAAGGCAGGCCAGGCCAGTTTATTCCGGAACATACTTTTTTTTTGGATTTGGCTCAATTCTGAACACTAATCTGCTGAACATTAATTGCAATCCCACTATGATTAAAGGCCTTTGGAAGCAAAATTCATATCAAACCAAACCTCGGATAGTGCGGTCAGACCTATTTAAAAAGATTAACCAATGGTTTATGGTTTAGAGTTGTAGCCCATGACATATCAACGTTTTATAGTGCACACAGATACGCAATTTTTGATTAATTCAGTTCCTTAACAGCTCTTAGGAAAGTTAAACATCAGCATGGGCCGCACAGCAGCGGTCCAAGTAACCTAAAGTGGTCGTTTTGTCATTAGGCAAACTGTCTGCATACGATCACAATTTCCATTTATGCGAACCCTGTCTGTAAAACTGTATTAAAGAAAGATTCTGATGCTGTGTGATAGCCCAGTGCAGCGGGCCTAACCTCTAGCGGTGAAGCATCACTTCTTCGCTAGCTACTCGCTTAGACAGGGCATACATGCGTATTGTCATATTAATGGATTCTGCACTTAGCATGCTGGTCAGGCCAGCAATTAAGCCACTGCTGTGCCTGCTGTATTCCCCTTGCACTCGCACAGTAGGAACAAAGACAGGGCCCGCTACCAAGCTGTGACGTGTCCAGCTAATTAGCCTGTCCTTCTGCTCGGAACCAGTGCAAGTTATCGTCAAATGCCCTACAAACAAACACTGTTAATAGGGTCTTCCAGGGCCCTGCTCCCTCATTTTAGATGCAGCTGGTAGAGGAGTGCGCGTATGTGGTATGCGTCTACTGAGGCTGCGGAAGAAACATTTACATTTGAATTGGAATGGAGCCTCTCCAATCTTTTCAGTAGCAACGGTCTGAGATATTGATTCTTCCAATGTAAATATTCTGTAGATCAGTATGCCCGGGTTTTTTTTTTTTTTTCTTTTAAATTAGATGCCGGGATGAAGCTTTCTCCGAGCCGATCATTTTGCCAAGTCATCGTGTACTTCACATTTAATGTACACCTCGCACGGTCTTCGGCAAGATGGAGTTGATTAAGATTTGTGAAACAGATTTGGACTGTCATTAATTTGCTATTTACATTGCACTGGAGCCAGCTCACTGGTATTCCGGTTCGATTCATCAGGTCTCAGATTCAGCGGAGAGTTTATATGAGTGCAGTTTGCATTACATCAGACTTGTACTGGATTTTAAATTAGTTAGGCAGCCAACTTTTCGCTGAGAAAATTAACCTATCATTTCCTCTTTAAATTCTGCATAATGGTTTCAGAAGTCCTTAAAATACAACATTGTGCCTTACAGGTAATTAAGTGAAATCAAATGTAGACTTAACTGCAATACGCTTAATTAATCAATCCGTTTTGTAGGGTGGTTCTCACACCAGTGCATTTGATTGTGCTGTACAGTTAAGAATAATACTGAAGTACAAAGGCAAGAAAAAATAATACAGAAGTGAACTGTCCAGTGTTAATTTTACTCATACAGAGTTAATATGAGTCCCCTATGACCAGAGTGGACTTGTATAAACTTGTATTTATGTTGAATTAACACTGGACATTTTATTATGTACTTGCATACCAGTATCCCAACCAGTGATTCAGCTTCTGGACAGAATAGTCATGCAGGCAAAGGCAATTAAGTGTGCACAGGACATTAGTAGCTCCAACATAACATATAATTTATTTTAGAACACTTCAACATCATCAACATTTCAAAATGTCGACCATCGTGTGGTGGATTTTAAAAATAATTATGTGCCAATCGGGAGAACCTGCCAAAACGTATGGATTCTATTGCCTTCAAAATACAAAGACAAGGCACAATTCAGTTAGTTATATACGTATAGTACATAATGGCTGAAAACAAAGGCAAACATTTCTTCAGTTGGGGTTAAAAGAAGCACGGTTTCAGCATTCTAGCCTTATCTGGAAGAAGGATTCTGTCGGGAAGCATAGCAATAATTTAAGTCCAGTGTGTAACCTCTGGCCTCCGGGGGACTCAGACAGTGATTGTCGCGAGGTGGACTGCTCCATTGCCGGGTATGGCTGGAGGTCTGGGGCGTGGGCATCACAGTAATCTTTTTCCAACCCCCTCCACAAGTTTCGGGGGTTGGAAAAAAAATGTAAAAATAAAAAATGAAATGACACAAGAATATAGGTTTAAAGAACCTCAGACCTGGAGATTCCTTCTTAAAGTGGCAATAAGTAAACATCGCTCTCGATATTGGTTCAGAACAAAGTGTCAATTGCTGCCTCTTCAACGTATATTTCTACATTTAAGGGAACCATTTTAGCATTTGTGATGTGGACAAAGGGAGTTATCAAAGCATTCAATCCTTAGGAAATAACAGCATTGTGGTCTAATCAATTGGCTCTCCTGCAAAATGGCACCCTCCAGAGTTTTATATTTGAAAAGGATCAGATTTCAAATGTACCACATTGTGCAGAGAGGTATGTGCTGAACTAGCTGAAATATATCATTTCAAGATAATTTTCCTCTTCATAATACTTTATTGTCCTCAAATTGTGGTGCAGTGCAATTAATAGTGTTTTTAAAAACTCATATTGTAATGAGTCAGAGCATACTACAGTACACACAGGGTCATTTTACGTACAAATTAGCCAGATAAGCAGCTAAATTTCAGCTTGATTTGATCTATTTCAACAACCCAGTGGACCACACACTATTACATTATAAATGGGCTTAGTGCACACACCCTCATCTAGGACTACTGGGATACAGTAGCTTGCATTTGTTACATATCCTCCATTAATACTACTTTATCACCACAATTCAGGTTCCCTGCGTGACGGAACAAGAGTAAGATCCTACGTGAGAACAGGACATTAAACCCAGAGAATGTTTATCACTATTACATTTTAATCTGTCCCTTTGAATAGTTGCTTTTTATAGGCCTACACTCAGTGAGCACTTTATTAGGTATTTATCAGACTTATTTTTTTGACTTAGGTCTTTTGCTGCTGTAGCCTGTCCACTTAGAGGTGTGGCGTGTTGTGTGTTCAGAGATGCTCTTCTGCATACAACTGTTATAATGTGTGGTTATTTGCGTTACTGTCACCTTCCTGTCAGCTTCGACGAGTCTGATCATTTTCCACTGACCTCTCTCAACAAGTTTCTGCCCACTGAACTGGTGCTCAATGGATGTTTCTTGTTTTTCGCACAATTCCCTAAAAAATCTCGAAACATGTGTGAATGAAAATCCCAGGAGATACCACCCTGTCTGGCAGCAACAATCATTTCATGGTCAAAGTCACTTACATCACTTTTCTACCCCATTCTGACATTTGGTCTGAAAAACAGCTGAACCTCTTGACCACACCTGAATGCTTTTATGAATTTAGTTGCTGTCACATGATTTGCTGATTAAACATTTCCATTAACATGCTGGTGTTCAGGTCTACCTAAAAAAAGTTTTTAAACTCAATTTTTAAAATGGAGTTCACATAATGATATAATTTATTAATGTGATATTTAAATAAAGATTGAGTGTTTGATGTGGTATGTCTGAGAGGCAGTCTCCAAAATGATATGAACAATGATGTACGTATAAAGCATCCATCTGTTTTAAATGTAACAGTAATTAACATTAACATTTACCACATTGTTGACCCCATTTTAGTGAGTGTTTACTGTGTGGGTGTTTATAGGTAAGGCCAGGCATAGTCATCTTGAAAGAAGGGTCTTGTTTGTAAGATGGAGAATGTATTGCAGTGAAATGTCACTGCATTAATTTTAAAAATTGCATTGTTAGTAGGGCTTTTGATTAAAGGTCATCTATACAAATCTACAGCACTGTGAGAATGAGCAAATATGCAGCGTGCATTCATTTTTAATTAGCTAAGTGAGTTACCATTTACAAGTAATGGCCTTAATCCAAAATAAAAATGAAAGTGAACCATTGTGAATTCCAAAATTAAAATGAAAAAATGCATGGTGTCAGTGTTTTCGTATTCATGGTATTTTGAGATTGTATTACACTTTCATCATTCGTCATGAGAGATCAACCTTTATTTAATTAACGGAAATAGATTACACTCTTGTTTACTTTTAATAGATTTGCCTTGCGATACAATGAGCTTGGTTAAAACTAATTTACTTGGTTAATTTTGTTTAATATCTTTGTCAATCTAGTTTAAATGATTATAGTCATCAATTATTCCATTTGTATAGTACACCGCTAAAATGGGGAAAAAAGTGATTCAGATGAACTTTTAACAACAGTGCAGTCTATACATATTTGTAAATAAGATGCACTGCATTCTTGTTTCTGAATGACGTATAGGACAGTTGATTTTGACACCCCCAATGGATTGGCTACATCTCTGATTGATTTATTCTGATTGGTTCAGTATCATGATGGCCTGCTTCACTGGCATTGCCCCTTCCTTGATCCTCATGTTGAGAGACAACAGTAACTTCTTAACTGCAGAAGAGAAGTACACAATTTCAGCATTACCATTCACAAAAGGATGATTTTTGTGATCTCCCTCCAAGCTATTAGCAGAAGCAAAAGCACCAGCAATTTGCCTTCCCTCATACACATGTGTTAAAACCCTTTGAAGAGTAGATTGTTTGGGAATGTTTTTTTTGTCAGTATTCTTGCTTGCTTTCAATTAACTCTAGAACACTGCCATGTATATCAGCTGTACATTCTAACCACATGCAATCAGTGACCACTGTGTTAGGTAGACCTGTACACCAGCTGGTTAATGTAAATATCCAATCGGGTGGCAGCAACTGTATGAAAAATATTTGGTTGTAGTTCAGCCCAAACATCAGAAAGGGGAATAAATCTGTCTAAGTGACTTTGATCAAGGAATAATTGTTTGTGCCAGACGGGTTGGTCTGAGTATTTCAGACAGTGATAAAAAAATAAAAAAACATCAAGTGAGCTACAATTCTAGGCCCGGAAATGCGGCGTTAATGAGAGAGGTTAGAGGAGAAGGGCCAGACTGGTTAAAGCTGACAGGAAGGTGGCAGTAACAGAAATAACCACACATTACAACAGTGGTATGGAGAAGGTAAGCATCTCTGAACACACAACACATCAACCCTTGAAATGTATGGGCTACGACCAATATGTCCAAAACAATACGTGTAATAAATACCGAATAATGTTGACACTGAGTGATTCGCGATATTACATTTTAAAGAGTCAAACACGCACTTTTCATTCACAAACAGGTCTGATGCATGTGCATATGGAGGAGACAAAATGGTTCAATAACTTTCTCTCTGGTCAGCAGCAAGAAAATCAGATCAGACACCAGCACACACCACCCCAGGGGATGGCGTTAGGACTACACGCTCAACGTTCAGCCAGGTCAGTGTGAACCAGGCCCCTGGTGCTCGTAACCACACAGGGAGCTGGGATTGTACACACATGCCTCTGCCTTTTGTGTAAGCGCCGATAACAGTTTGGCATATTCAGCATCCCGATTGCCTTAGTTCTTGTCATATGTTCAGTTGTGCATGTCCTTTATCCGTTAACAGTAACGGTGTAGCCCCATTATTTTAATTACTTGAATGGCTCTGTCTGTATTGATAAGAGGCTGCAGAGGCTTCCTCTGTGTCAGCGCCACTGTGGCTGGGAGCTCTGAGTGCCTGTGCATGCCGGGTAATGTTACGTGTGCGAAACGCTGACACGGAGGAAAAAAAGGAACTTAAGAATAATTTAGAACCTATTGTCAGCGCTAATTAGGGTTAATTTTGATAACTCAATGGGCTCGCAATTCAAGTTAAAGCTGTTTAATTCAGGGAGATGGAAGCAGAATGCCTTGCATCTAATGGAATTAGTTCAGGCAGTTGGACACTTCTGATTATCACATGACCGCCAGGCACACCCACACTCTTCTATTTACCCCAGCCATAGATTTGATTTGACAGCTAGGGAAGCACAGAAGCAGGAGAGGGGCTCAGATTAACTGCTGTTCGCCGTGTTTTGTGGTTGGTTGTCACATTGAGCAAGTCCGCACCTTTTTTTAACCCTCATAGTCCTAGACACATTATACATGGTATTTATCTTTGTGTAAATAATGCTTTAATGGAGCAAAGCTTTGTCTCACCTGTTACCTAACATTTTGAGGTTGACGGTGAAGATAAATAAACTGTCAAAAATGACACAGCACATTTTGTTTTGATGACACAGCCCATAGAAGCTGCTGTACACTCTGTTATCAAAGACTTGAAAGGGTTTAATTAGGAAAACATAGACACATGAAAAGCATTGAAATAGGCTACCCTTCTTTCAACAGGGAAATTAATGATGTTTTTTAAAAGTAGTCACGGTACCCATGATTTATTTATTTATGTATTTATTTCTGGCTTTATTTATACATTTATTTATTTATTTTTTGGCTCTTCAGAGTTCCAGTGTTCAGCGCGTCCACCAAAGTCTAACCTCAAGCTATTCAGTTCATACTGAATTAAGCCGTTGTTTTAGATTTCTATGTGTGTAGCTCTGTATTTACAATCAAAGATTTTCATCCCTTTGCCAAACTCCAGTTGTCGACACTTCAGTTGTCGACGTCTCTTCTTCTTGAACAAGCCTTTTTCACTTGGCTATATCTGGGTTTCCCTCAGTGAGCACTTTATGAGGTTATACTTATTTCTTAGGCCTAAAGGTTTTCTGCTGCCGTAGCCTATCCACTTAAGAGTTGTGTGTTGTGTGTTCAGAGATGCTCTTCTACATATACCACTGTGGTTACCACGTGTGGTTACTTGTTTTTCAAGGAGTTTTTCCCTGCAGAACTGCTGCTCACTGGATGTGTGTTGTTTTTTGCACCATTCTCTGCAAACTCTGGAGACTGTTCTGAGTGGGAATTCCAGGAGATCAGCTGTTTCTGAGATACTCAAACCCACTGTCTAGCACCAACAATCATGTCACGATCAAAATCACTGCAATCACATTTTCTTCACCATTCAGAAGGTTGATGCGAACATTAACTGAGGCTCCTGACCAATATCTACATGATTGTATGCATTGTACTGTTGCCACATGATTGGCTGATTAGATAATTGCAGACATAAGTAGGTGAACAGATATTCCTAATAGAGTGCTCAGTGAGTGTATTTGAAATTTGGAATTTAATTTGGAAAGACAGAGATTGCCAGTGCATCATCGATATACCTTAGCAAAGCATAGCATGTTATAATATTTTCAAGGTAGAAATCATGCATTGTATGACTTTAACAACTCTAGTTCACAAATGAGATGCAAACTGAATGGTACATAATTATTCTTATATACAGAGGATGTAAGATCCTTAAGACAATCACACCCATGTATTTTGCAAAGGGATATATTTTGACATACAGTATTAAAGATAACCATCTATCCTGTTGATAATATGGATGAAATATTGTGCGGTTTAAGAGATTTTTCCAGGATAGGTTCTCTTGTAATTGACACATCATAGAGGATTACAGATGATGGGCCCTTATGCTGACAACAGTGATGGCTTCATGAGACAGGTGTAATGAACTGTCATAACAATGATGAACTGTCCTGTGCGGTGATTGGAATTTTCCATGATGGAGGTTAATCGACAATGATTTATTCTGGTTTCATGCATTTATAAACCAAATATACCATGTGTACCACATTATATTATCTGCTTTTCATAAGCCTTCTGCATCATTCACCATCAAATTTTTATCTATTAATAGTATTCATTACTTGTAGAAACGTGAACTTTGCTACTGATTTGACACTTATAGTGTATTTGTCCTATGCACCGGTAACAAACTTTTCCACAGTTTGCCTTTTACTGGATGTTCTCTGGAGGAAGCGAGGAGTGTGTCTTCTTGGTTAAGATTTCACAGATCTTGATCGCGAATCGTGTGTTATGAGAATACTTCATCACATTGTTTCACAATGTCCTCAAGGCTGATCTTTTAATTTAATCTCCAATATTACTGTCCTTTTGTGTTGAACATTTCTACAAGACCGTGTGAACTCAGCATTCGATAAGAGGGATTAGAGAATTGCAGCCCAGCGCATATGTGATCTTACATTACGTGCTATCGGAGAGGTTTTGGTCACCAGGGCTTTTCGGTTAGTGGAATTTCAGGAAGCTGTAATGGAAAACATCCCCCAGAGCTTGTTTTAGTTAATGGGGTTTAGGTAGCCTTCTCCCCCATGTGGCCACTGCTCTGTGTTCATTGACACGCCCCAGAGCCTATACAGTAATGTGAGCTGACTCTCCCTTTGTGTCCAACTCTGACAGTTGCCACAGCTATTAAAGGAGGCCAGGACTCTTCAGGCCTCTTCGGTGCAACGCGAATGTGAGTTTCTCTAACCCTGTTTCTCTTAAGTGTACATAAGAAATTATGGAAGGGAAATGTTCTTCATTGCCTTTTAGTATGCGTGTGCCTGCATCATTAAATGGAATGGATTTATCAGTGGGAGAGGTGGGGTGATTGGGGCTTGACCCCGTCTCCCTGATTGGGGGAAAGAGGCTGTTGTGCCAAATACCCCCCCCCCCCCGGCATTCCAAAAACGACAGCCCTTAGCGGGAATCATGGGAGCATGGCGGCCCCCCAGCCACGGGGCGGAATACCCTCCTGTGAAAAATCGAAGGGCTGTTTGATATTGTGGAGCTCAAAGAGCCACCGGTCCTGGTGCTGGGTAACCAGCGGATGTTATTTATCATGTCTGGCACGCCGGCGTAGATGTGGTCTCCAAGCCGCAGTGGTGGAGTCACTCCTCCCGTGGTCCTACACAGATCCACTGAGCCGCCCTGGGGTTGCGCTGAAATGCACTACTCATAAGGCAGGCGCCTCACTTCTGCCCCAGACAAACCGCTACCTTTCAATGCATGAAACATGACATGTTGCATAATATATATAAAGAATATCAGTAAACCAGTCTGTTTCTCGAGATTTCAGTGGTACTTCAGTGGTACAGTTCATCAGTGGTACTTGGTGGTACTAGTGCATATTGTTCATATCTTAGAAGCTTATACTCTATATATTTTATTTATATTTGTATACATAGGGGCGACATGGCTCAGGCAGTAAGAGCAGTCGTCTGGCAGTCGGAGGGTTGCCGGTTCGATCCCCCGCCCGGGCTGTGTCGAAATGTCCCTGAGCAAGACACCTAGCCCCCAAATGCTCCTGACGAGTTGGTCGGTGCTTTGCATGGCAGCCAATCGCCGTCAGTGTGAGTGTGTGTATGAATGGGTGAATGAGAAGCATCAATTGTACAGCGCTTTGGATAAAGGCGCTATATAAATGCCAACCATTTACATAGATATGCATATAAAATGCTACAGTATAAAATACCCACTGAAATAATGTAATAAAATGACATATGTATACCTCTATACTGACAGCTAGCAAGTGCCTACATACTTCTTTCTCTTGTAAGTTTACTGTTTTCCATGAGGTTATAGTTGGCTTTTGGACATACATTGGGATCTCTATCGCTTATGGTCTGTCAGATGAATGGGCTGAAATGTGTGCCTTCTGTATGTCATGCAAGAGTTTTATTTTTATTTTTTCAATGTTGATTATGATCTGTTACTGAGAAAAATACATATGAACAGTTGACACTCTTATTTGTGCGGATACATGCAAGCACCTGATTGTCAGTTGTGCATTAGCTGTGTGGTTTTCCTGTGCACTAGCTTTGCTAAGTGAGCTGGCATATGGCAGACTGGACGAGATGCTGTCAGGCACACACATTTTTGAGGATATTCATGCTCGTCTGTGCCCACGTGAAATTGCAGAGAATGTTTCAAGAACAAGACAGCCCTACAGAATGCATTTAGGATTTTGAAATGTTTAGGAAAAATTATAACTTACATTACTTAGAGTGTGGTCTCAAATATAGGATTTAATCAAAATGTGTTTAACTGTCAAGCCACAATCCGGTTCCCCATTCCTCCTGCTACACTCCTGACAATTCATTTCTACTTCTTCTACAAATCAGTAATAGATTCCTGTCAAAATGCTGGTCAGGTAAATTAATTAAAGGTGGAAACTGGGAATACAACTGAATTGAAGAGAATTGAGCACTGCTGATTATACCCACTATAAAAAATGACAGCAAGAAATTGATTTTCTTTTTGCACTTCTTTATAATCATTTAAGCAGTACATAACAGGACCGTTGTATATTATCCAATGACAAGAGTGTTACAAAAAAAATACATCGAGCACCTCTAGTGACTGTGAAGCCAGTCACCCATTTTAACCCGACTTACTAATTTAATATATTCTCTCTTTGCTACATGACATACACAGAGTCATACACAGAGATTTTATTGGCCACTGAAATCAGGGTGCACATTGGGAAATTGAGATGTGCATGCACTATAAGTTAACCTTTCAATCAATCAGTCAAATTCAAGTCTGCAAGGGGTTGCTGCAACTGATGCATTCCATTATGTTGTATTTGTATATGTTCCCATTCTAAATGCAGTATTACGTCATAGAAACAACCCTCTACTGGTCAACCGAACAGGATAGGCACCTTGAAGTAGCATGCCCAATGTATAATTTCAAGCTAGGCAACCTACTTGTCTACAATACACCACACATTTTGTTATGGATAGATGCGTTTATTCAGAGCTAGATGTACAATAGTATAAATTAAACTCGGTGTTCAGAAGCTGCTTGCTTGTTGTTATACTATTGCCCCCCTGTCAATGTTCCCCCTGCTGCCATGCCTTTTATGTTACAACAGGAAATTGTCCCTAGATTCCAGCTCATGTATCCTTCTACCACCAAGTGTTTATCTGAGTTGATAGCTTTCAATTATCTGTAATGGACACACATATTTTCTTATGCCATTTCAAATTATTGTTTGCAATATTGTTGCATTTGTTTGGCTGACTTGTGTAAACTACCAACAGGCTATTAATATGCTGTGGGCTACATTAATTACAACAGTGGTTCTCAATATTAGTCCTGTGGGTCCCTGTGTAGGCTGGTTATGCTACAGCCAGACTTTTGTTTAATTAAAGTTGTTGAACAGATTAACTTTATTCATATTTTGTTACCCTTAAACTCTTTGAATTTGTGTTTGAATTCTTCATTATCTACAAAGGTTCCTTCCAGTGGCCAGGTGTCCACACGTTTGCCAATTAGGAGCCTACAGTATGTCTTTGATTGGATCATTTCAACATTAATATCTCTTATTATGTAATTATTTTGCACTATAGCAAAATGTGAATGCGGAACTGCTGTTCAGATGAATGTACAGCTATTTCTGTCAGAATGTGGCTTCATAGTGTCATACAATTCCTCAATCATGAAGCATCTAATTAGGAAAAATTAACAGCTTGTTAGAATTCTGGGATTGCAATTGCTGTTGTGACAAAAAGCAGCATACACAGGGGTCCTCAGGACTGGGTTTGCGAACCACACAGAAATACCGGTCACGGGAACCAAATCCGCAAGCTCAAATTGTCTGAATCTGTGAATCATCAAACAATATTTGATAATCGGGGCCAGAATAGAATGAAAGCAATTGGCAAAGTGGACAAAGATTTTTGTCCTGAACGCTAACATTGAGTATCCTCCGTTTTTATTGTTGTTTGCCTTATCAACTTCAACTAATAGTCATTGCTATGAAACAACTTTTAAAGCTACAAACGAGTAAGTGTTGTCAATCGGCCCCTTTGTGAAGTGCTAGCATCTCTGAGGTTTTACAGTGCATGCACATGCATAACGTCTAGCGATTTCATGGCTCACTGTCATTTATCAATCAGACCGAAGCCCGGTATTGAACTTTGTTAATTAAGTTTAATCTGAGAGCCCATATGTTTCATCAGTGTAATGCATAGTGCTTGTGGCACTCTTATGCATAGTTGAAACGGTCAATTTTATGATCGTAGAAAGCAGGCCCTATGCATTCATCTCAGGAGTACAGAACTATTGATCTGTACCATTTCCGTGAGAAGTGACAAGTCTGTGCTTGCCTCTAGAGCATTTCTGCGTTTCTGTGTTTTGTTTTTTTGTTTGTATGTGTGCATGGGTTTCTGAACATGCTGTTTATTTGCTTTTTAGCCTGTAAAATACTTAATCTCGCTGATTCATCACGTGTATGTACCTCTCAGAAAGGTCACTAATCAAATTATTTTCCGAATGTTTGCTCCTCTAAGCAGAAATATGTGTTGTTGTTTTTTTTACATTCAAAGCCGTGTTCATTCACAATTAAATAAAATGCTGAGTCAACTATTTCCCTCCTTGCTGTAACATTAATTCACTCAGTACAATAATCTCCTTATCTTTAATGGATGTTTATTGGAAGAGATAGCAAGAGTCTTACTGATTGCGTTGTGTTTGGTTAGCTTTCGCCTTCCTTTTGTTGAGCGATATGAATCATATACACTCACCAAGCACTTTATTAGGAATATTTTTACTTTATTACACGTACTTATTCATGCGATTATCTAATCAGCCAATTGTGTGGCAGTGCAATGCATACAGTCATGCTGATACGGGTTAGGAGCTTCAGTTAATGTTCACATCAACCATCAGAAAGGGGATAAGATGTGATCTCAATGACTGACTGTGGAATGATTGTCGGTGGCAGACAGAGTGGTGTGAGTATCTCAGAAACTGCTGATCTCCTGGGATTTTCACGCACATTAGTGTCAAGAATTTGCAAAGAATGGTGCAAAAAAACCAAAAAACAAATCCATTGTGCAGTAGTTCTGTAGACAGAAACACCAGAGGAGACTGAAGCTGACAGGAACGTAAATAGTTACACATTACTACAGTGGTATGCAGAAGAGCATCTCCTAACATCATAACTCTAAGTGGATAGGCTACAGCAGTAGAAGTATAAAAAAATAAGTCTAATTAAAACCTAATAAAGTGCTCAGAGAGTGTATAACTGGTATACCTATAATCAGATATAACTGGCATAAAAAAATATGATGAACTTAATGGATAATATGTTCAAACAGAATTACGTTGTGTTACTTTTTTGCTACATTTTTGGTTATACGCCATAAGAAAATGAATCAATGCACACAATATATTTTCCATAACGTGGCATTTTCCATTGACACTAATACATAAAAGTTGACAAACAATGCTTCACCCTTAAATGATAGATGATCAATGTCAGCAAGATTGGCACGGTTCAAGTCATCAAAACCAGGAGTGCACTGACACTATCAGGGGGCAGTATATAGCTGAGATTTATTTCAGTGTATTTTGCTACACTTAACACCTCTTCTTATTCCATACCTTGGGCTGTGAATTAACTTTCTCAACTCAAATCTTATCGATGGCTTTTTTTTATATAAATACTTAGTATAGCTCCACAAAGGAATGCTCCCTTGCTAGATATTTTATTGTTTTACTTGATGGTTTGCAAATGCAGATTTAACACATATCCACACATTTTAAAATGTAATCAGAAAAAGTTGCGTTATCCATAATGGCTGCTCTAACCACTGACTGTTTTAACCTTGATTCAAATTTGGATCAACTAATTTCTCAAAATTGGCATATTTCAGTTACAGCCCTTGAGAGACACTGAACCAATTTAAATGAAAAAGCATGTTAAAATAAGTTTGTAGATGCAAAGTTTTGTTTTATTTATGTAGTTACAAAAGTGTGTCTCCTGTACTGGTTTGATGCCTCATATTGTGAAGGAGTAGCCTTATGTGTGTTTGTTTTCATCTTCTGTATATGTGTTCTTCTCCCAAGTATTTGCAAGATTGTGGCGCAACAGGACTTGTGGTTGCAGTGCAAAGCTCTCGACAACATTTTCCAATGATTCAGATTACAATGATGTAAAGTTTCAGTGCCTGCATTTATGGCTTGAGCAAATAAACTATTTGATATATGTTTGGGGTCTGGTAATTTAAAAAACTTTTGGTTGTCCAAAGGATCGGCCAGTTTTGTGACACATGCTAAATGTAATGCTATTCTATTTTTTTCTATTTATTTATTTTTAAATACATATGAAAATCGATATTTCCCCAATGCCAATATGACAATATAGAGTTGTGTAAATAGACTGGAGTGTTTTGAACCACAGCAGCTTATTTTGCTGTGGCTGGGCTTGAGAGGGTGTCCTTGTCACGCTGTCCGTGTTGCTATGGAGAGGAACAAAATAACAGCCTGTTCCCATGCTTCTTCCCTTTCTGTTTTTCTCAATGCAAAATATTTCTGAGGTATATAAGCCGGGCATTTCTAAAGCTCTGCGTCCTTGGATTATGTGGGCTTTCAATAGCGTCCTGAAGCATTTCTATTTGACTTTTTTTTACCCTCAGTGAAAGACATTCAAGCAAGACACTCACAGTGGAGAAAATCATAATAGAGCAGCAACACACAATATATTATAGAGGCCTGGCTTTCGTCACACAACAGTGATGATATGGCCTCTAATAGGGAACAGCTAGATTTTATTTGCAATATCGCTATATTCCCTGCCGTCTGCCGTCCAGCAGCCAATTCCTTGCACAAGCAGCATGGGAATGGTTTTCCTTCCTTGTACCTCCAGTACACAACTGGTATCATGCGAAAGGAAAAAAACAAAAAACGTACTGGGCTAACAACAGAAAAGGCATTCCTGAGAGAACTACCATCCATATTACATACCTAACTATGCAGATGCCCTTAGATTATATTTGTTAGGTGACTAGATTTAATGAATAACAACCAAGGAGATTATATATAAATATATATGCATTTTCTTTAGTTGGTTAGTTACCAGACAGCTGTGATCAATGACACTTTATATTACGTATACAGTATTTATTTTATGACTGTGTACGAGTAAGGAGCATACCCACACATTGTACTGTCAAAAACTGTCAATCCTACTTTCATTCTAGCCATAATCTTCTAGCCCTAACACTGAAGACCTGAGTCTGAGATAATATTCAGTATTCATCCTTTCCAATCCACCCTGAATTATAATCGTGTGGCAGGGTGGATTGCAACGATATATATATTTTTTATCCACCCATTCCAATGCGACACATTATTGGCTAATGAAACGTATGTTTTTTTAATGGACTTCATATAATGTTTTGCTGAAGAATATGTTGAGGTTGTAGATGTAGAGGTTTTTAGTGATCTACAGTTTATTTTGACTGCACAAAAATGGGCTGATTCAGAATCATCCTTTAAGTGCGTTCCTTAAGCTGAATGTTGGATAAAATACCTTGAGGCAAATTCATTTGTGAAAAGTTCAAGGTTTTCAAGAGGTTGTTAATAGCAGAAACACTTTTTTCTTTTGTCGTGCATTTTATAACGAATGAAAATCCATGAAACCCTTCAGGATGAGTGCATTCAATACAAAGCAATGCTGCTCTACGAAGAAAAAAAGAAATCAAGAGTGTTAAGAAGGTTGTTAATGCGATATACACTCAATGGCCACTTTATTGAGTATTTATTCAACTTACAGTATTTAATAGACTTACTGATCTTCAGCTGCTGTGCCCATTCTCTTCAAGGATCAATGCGTTGTTTGTTCAGAGATACTCTACTGCATACAGTACCACTGTTGTAATGTATTATTATTTGAGTTACTGTCGCCTTCCTGTCAGCTTGAACCAGTCTGGTCATTCTCCTGAGACCTCCTTCATTAACAAGAGCTACACACTGCCTCTGCTTCATCGCAATTCAGATGCGGGTCTTCTTCTATAAGCGGACAGAAGTGGGAGAGCTTCATGGCGACCAAAACTTGTGGACCGGAGAAAGCAAAGCAGTGTTTTTCCAAATAATAAAATGTGGAGACCTTCAAAATGCAATCCCACTAATATTGAACAGTTTTCAATGCTTACACAATGGGAAAGTATGATTGAACATCACAAAGGCATGAACTCTTGTTTGCTCACTCACAGTAGCGCTTGACAGAACAATGTTAAAGTTGCCTTGCAACCACCTGGCACTGCTTAATAGCATGTGGGGACTACTTTCTTGTAAATTATTCCGGTAATGAAATTGTTGATTACATTTCTTTTTAATTGGATTTTATCTATAATATCTTTATTATTATGTTTGGTAACTGTTCTATAAAAGCAATAACTCACTCCAGGACATAGTATAGTATAGTCTATCAATTTTATCACAACTCTCCACTGCTCCTCGAGCCGAAAAACGCCCCTTAGGTGTGATAAAATTTCTACATACCACTGCCTATCGTGTGTTATTGCTTAAATACCGAGTTATTGCTGAAATATTTGGTCATAACTCATCGCAGATTTATGGGTATACAGTACACAAGTAATACAGCTGCATGTTATAAGGGCTGTTTGATCAGACATTTGTTTCTAGATGGAAGATATTTAATATGGATGAATAAAGTGCGTCAACAAGTTTTTAGGCCACAAAGGCAGACCAGACTCTACCAAAATGCTGCAGGTTCTTTAACAATGCCATGGTGTGCTATGTCCTGGAATCTGAAATGGTAGGACAAACCTTTTAAATTTAGCAATTTTTGGTGTAAAATTTGGCTTACACATATATTAAGTGCCCTATGAACATATTAATGACACTAATAATAATAACAGTCTGATGCCTTTATCCAAAGCGACTTATAGTCTAAGCAGGGGACAATCCCCCCAGGAGCAATTCAGGGTTGAGGGCCCAAAAGCTGTGTGTATCTTATTGTGGCAACACCAGGAGTTAAAAAAGGCATTTAGAACCTTATAATGCAAAGGTTTCATACAGTATGTTCACGGTGACTTGATTGTTTGTGTGAACATGCATACGGTGTATATTTTATCTGCTCTACAAAGATCTCTGTAAAAATTCCTTGGTTAAAAAGCGCAATGGATCAAATACTGTTTGATTGATTAATAGCAAATAAATTACTGATGAGAAGACCCTTCCAAGACCTAACATGGAACTTGTCCTTTAACTGACCTCCCTAAAACCACGTAAGAAATGATTGATCCCTTTTCCCCCAGTCATGGCAATGACAAACAGCCATTTCTGGAATCAACATGAAACAGGTGGTCAAAAAAGGGACAATAAAAATACACGTGTTGATCATATGTGGATGCGTCTCTTGCCGAGTGTGGCTCCATGTTCGTAAAGCGTACTTAAATCCACTCTTTTGTTTTAAGAGTACTTCCTCAGCCTTGAATTATTGATGAGCAAAATGATTTACAAAAGGACACCAGTGTTTTCTTTATGGCACCAAGCAGATGTCGCAGCAGTTGTTTCCCGCAACTAAAACCGTTGCTTGAAAAACAAGACCTGGTTTTACGGCCCGCATTGTTCAGCAGTAAAACCAAAGCTGTTTTTATGACTATCATTTGGATGCTTTTACCAGTGATCAGTTTTTTTCTTTCTTCTTCTTCTTCCTCATCTGCAATGCAGTGCTGGCTCCACTCTGCTCTCGTTATTAATATACTCAGTGCATGATTAATGTCAAAGGACTCATAAAGGATGTGTCATTTTTTTGCAGATGAATCACTCGATGGCAACCTTGTATAGGCAATTGTGTAATTAAGGTCCCATTACCAGCATATTTCTACATCACAACAGTGGCGATGTTACACTCAGCGCCTCTTGTCCAGGCATTTATAGTTTGGCTTTATGAATATTGCATTGCTGTTTTAGAGTGTCATACAATTTTTTTTATTTGATTTCCGAAGAAAGCTGCTATTGTGTGTAGGCTTTTTTATTACCCATAAACATTCAGCATAATCAATGCTGCATATGTGCAGGCCTGGGATGTCTTGTATGTTGTAATAGATAATGAATTTTGCATTTGGGAAATGGTAAATGATCTGCATTTATATAGCGCCTTATCAGCAATATTCGGTCAGCTTGACATATTTTTTGTTGTTAGAACTAATGGAAATTAGCATGTTAATTACCCTGCAAATAACATGGATAACCAAAATTGTTGAATGCGGGATTTCAAAATTAGCTAACAGTTCATACACTGAGTGAGTACTTTATTAGGTATTTATTAGACCAATGTTTTAGACTTATTGGTTTTCTGCTACTGTAGCCAATCCACTGACAGATTTGAAGCGTTGTGTGTTCAGAGATGCCCTTCTGCATACCACAGTTGTAATGTGTTGTTATTTGTGTTACTGTCACCTTCCTGTCAGCTTTGACCAGTCTGGCCCTTCTCATTACATTTCATTACATTATTGGCGTTTGGCAGACACTCTTATCCGGAGCGACGTACAGTTGATTAGACTAAGCAGGAGACAATCCTCCCCTGGAGCAATGCAGGGTTAAGGGCCTTGCTCAAGGGCCCAATGGCTGTGCAGATCTTATTGTGGCTACACCGGGATTAGAACCACTGACCTTGCGTGTCCCAGTCATTTACCTTAACCACTACGCTTCTCCTCTGACCCCACAGAACTGTTGCTCACTGGATGTTTTTTTATTTTTCACACCATTCTCTGCAAACTCTAGAGACTGTTGTGCATGAGCAGTTTCTGAGATACATAAACCACCCTGCCGGGCACTAACAATCACGCCACGGTCACAATCACTGAGGTCATATTTTTTCCACATTCTAATGCTTGATGTGAAGCGCCTGACCCGTATCTACATGATTTTATGCATTGCACTGCAGCCACTTGATTGGCTGATTAGATAATCGCATGAATAAGTAGGTGTACAGATGTTCCTAATAAAGTGCTCAGTGAGTGTATGAATTGGCATAGTGCATGTCGGAATGAATGTGGAAACTACAAAATAAAAAAATACAATGACATAAAAATACAATGACATAAAAATTCCTCCCTTTCGCTGGGATTCTGTACTGGCTGATGGGCTATCGCAGCATTCCTTTGATTAAGGACTTTAAACATGCATTCAATTCTCTGTAATGAATAATACAGTGGAAAAATGAATAGCCTCAAACACTGGTTCTTTTATGATATAACTGCAAATCATTTGTGCTGGCAGCTTTATATCGCAGTGCTTTTTTTATTCAGTTTCTGATACTGTACAAATTTGGCTAATGGAAAAACACTTGTGGATGGAACTGTAATTAAAAAAGGAGCGAGGACCTTCTCTTGGCCTTGTGAATGCAATATTTATTTAAGAATCTCCCCTGGTTTACACAGAGGGCTCCTGCATTGGTGGAGGGTGGGCTCCCTGCATCATTCCTTGCTGATGAATAGCTGGTGTTACCTAACCTTTAAGTGCAACCCAACACTACTGACGGGCTATTTTAAGACTGCAGGATATTGGCTATTCAATTTATCTGTTATTTGATTTTCATCAAACCCCTCCTCCGTGTACTGGGAGAAGTCATTAAATATGTCCTGTTTTCTAAACTAATATATTGGAATCAGTGCGTTAAATGCCAAATGCAGTTTTGTTTGTTATGACTTATGTTTTTCAATGTATTCAGTGCATCACTTTTAGGTATGTATAGTAAGCCTTTGTTTTCCTTTTCAACAATTGGTTATATGTTTATAATGACATCGCTAGTCTACAGTAGGATTTGTATTTCTTTGTATTTGACAATAGCCTGTTGTTTGCTTACAGGGCTGTAAGCATTTTGTTGGTCTGCATGTGATTGATTGAGAGTCTGCTTATGTTTTCCATTAGATTTGTTTGTTTCAAGGTCTCACCTGTGTAAAGATGTAATTTGACAATTCCTTCCTCTGCTCCATTCAAATGAATGAATGCATGCTGGAAATATGCCAAATGAAGCACACAAGCTGTTGCATCTGATATTAAACATTAATACAGTTGGCAAAATAATCATTTCTGTGCATGACATTTATACACTCTGGGAGTAGCAGAGGTCTACAGTTGATAATGTGCAATATAAACAACTGTATACGACAGAAATGGGGATTTAAGGTCAAACCAAAATTGTAGTATATCTCCACTTAAATTGTTCAAATAAATGAATAACTATTTGGTATTATTCTAAGGAATTTGGCCATGTTTTGTATAATTGTGTGTCCACAGGGAATGCAGTATGAATAAATAAAAAACAGAAACTCAAGAGACCGCTCTTGGATACCCTTTATTACACTGCCAAAAGTAAGCAGAGGAGTCTTTAGTTTGTGATTAAGGCTGGGTTAGTATGCCCTCAATGTCGTAAAAAGGCCAAAAACTGTCCTTTTGTAATAAGGACAAGAACATTTGGGACTCCGCCAGAGTGCTGTGTGATTCTTGAAGGCATTATAAAAACACAGCGTATATGTGGCTGAGAATAGATCTTTATGCACTTAATGTGGTTCCTATTCACATACAGCCCAGAAACAAAAAGCATTGAAAAGCACATTAGGCTGCCCAGTCTAGAGAAAGTGTTGTATTTAATTATTTTCTGTTTGTTTCTGCACATTAACTGTGAGGAGGTACTAAAACTGCAATATGACCACATTATGATATCGAATACTTCCACTGGTGTGTAATAATTAAATGGCCTCGGATGTATTTTTAAATAGCACTGTCTTCACACCGCATGTGGTCACGCCTGGCTGACGGTCACAGCGAGAGCTGTTCTGTGCATATGGCTGTCAGACTAACAGCAGTGTCTGCATATGCGTGCATGTAATGTAGGTTGAGCCGGGGGTCTCAGCAGGGAGCCGGCAGGCTAAACACAGATGATCGCTCTATGAACTGTGGGCCACTCTATGGTGACAGTCCCGGGGATTAAAGTGTCCCCGGTGATCCATTCTCACGTCCTCAGTCTGGAGAGGAAGTCGCCATGCACCAGGGCTTCTCCACAAAGGCTGGGCTGAAGTATTACCACATTATCAATAACTGACTGTGGAAAAGATGAACTTGGTTGGCTTCTGGGCAAATGGCTCCGCAAAGAGAAGATGTGTGTGTGTGTGTGTGTGTTTGTGTGTGTGTGTGTGTGTGTGTATTGGTGTATGTGTGTGTGTGTGTGTGTATACATAGTTTTTTTTTGTTTTTGTTTTTTTCAAAGCATCCTTATCGAGACATACTGTACGTGGTTAATATTTTTATACTTTTTGCATTATTATCCACTTGCACAGTCTGACAGTCGCAGAATCGATTCTGTTCTGGTACTTTTCTCAAAGGACTAATGGCATTGCTCCATCTAACAATGAAGGCTACTTTTTCAGCGCAATCCATGTTTCGCTAACTGTTCCCCTTCATCTTTTGGGGCTGTTTACTTTGCCCCTTTTTTTTTTTTTACCACGCCCCTCCCACACACACGTGCACGCACACCCACACACACACACACACGCACACACACCACAACCCCTCTGTCCAGTAATAGTACAGCACTATTGATATCTGAAATAAAACATAACTGAGATTGGTATCGTATCTCTTATTATGTTCATATTTTCATGGAAACTGTGTCTCAGCCACTGATTGAAAAAAAGACATGTGTTTAACTCCGGCTATCCATATTCCAATGAATCTTGGATGAGAAAGTGGTTAAAAACTGTTGCTAATATCATTGGCAGACTCAGTAATTATTCACTTTCCTGTCTTGATAACATTCAGATAATCCTGTGCAGATTGCAAATGTGCTGTATAAATCTTGCATCTGATTCTGCCAAACATGTTGAATTGCTATGGATTACGTACCACTGTATGATAATAGCTACATTGCACAGCTACATACACATTAAGAGTATATACTGTACATATGTACATATGAAGAACAATGATAACTAAAGCTGAACCTATAATTAAACATTAAATTTATAAATGATACAAATGCAATCCATTATAAATGTTGTTTGCCAATTGCCAATTTTAGTTCCACGGTAGAATATGTGACATTTTATCGAGGAAAGAAATGCCAGATATTCACAAATCCACAAGAAGCTTCACACATTTTTATCCCTGCATTATTTATTTATTTATTTATTTATTTATTTATTTATTTATTTATTTATTTATTTATTTATTTATTTATTTATTTATTTTATTCTGAGAATATATTAGCCTTTCAGATTATTTAGTGGATGAACCCAACTGTGCGAGCCATCACTGGTGACAGGGAACAGGGAAAACTTTTCTTAAAGTATCAAACTGTCTCGTACCCCTTTGGCAGGACGATCCCTGAGGGCCCCAGATTCACGGTGAATGCACCCCCCCGCCTCCGAAGCATATGGCACTGTCAACACAAACTAACGCTGCCACTTGTCAACCTGCCCCTAATTATTTATGCACCCCTCTTTAGGGTGTCAGAGAAAAATGGGAGCAAAAGTGGCAAAACTTTCAGCTACTAAGTTGGTAAACAAGGGAATGGTTAAAATAATTTTTGATAATTTTTGTGACGGGACAGCTATCATCTCACCCATGGGGTGACATGGCTCAGGCAGTAAGAACAGTTGTTTGACAGTCGGACGGTTGCCGGTTTCATCCCCCCCCCCCCCCGGGCTGTGTCGAAGTGTCCCTGAGCAAGACACCTAACTTGAGACTTTCAGCTACTAAGTTGGTAAATAAGGGAATGGTTAAAATAATTTTTGTGATGGGACAGCTATCATCTCACCCATGGGGTGACATGGCTCAGGCAGTAAGAGCAGTTGTTTGACAGTCGGAGGGTTGCCGGTTCGATCCCCCGCCCGGGCTGCGTCGAAGTGTCCCTGAGCAAGACACCTAACCCCTAAATGCTCCTGACGAGCTGGTTGGGGCCTTGCATGGCAGCCAATCGCCGTTGGTGTGTGAGTGTGTGTATGAATGGGTGAATGAGAAGCATCAATTGTACAGCGCTTTCGATAAAGGCGCTCTATAAATGCTATCCATTTAAGTCATTTGACCTCCCCCCTGCTCTGTCGTGATCTGGATGATTTACAGAGGTCTGGTTAACAGACACATCAGAAGCTTTGACCTTTAGCCTATCCTGGGTGGGCGACGGAACATCTGTCAAACTGCTATCCCGTGTCGGATGATAACATGAATTCCAGTCAGACAGCCAGTGATGTGTTACTAGAACATGTGGAGACATGCCTTTTGCTTGTGCACCTAACTCTTGTCTCTTTAATTCAGGTTCGGTCAAACGGATGATGCTAATTTGCCCTGAGGCACGTGCGTATGGTGGATGCGTCTGCACAACACGCCTAAACACTGTGTGAGATAACCACCATTTGTGTGACCCTGTTAACAACTTTCCTTTAAATCCAGAATATTCTCTGATACACCATTATTGGGGGAACTGTACGAAGCAAAACGGACAGAATTACATAAGCTATAATGCAGTCTATATGAATCCAAAGGCGACAAGAAAGTGGGTTTTCTTTTAATTTATATAAAAGTTGCTTTTTATTTTAGCTGTAAGAAAACTACTTTAGTACAATTTTTACTAGTACGGCATTCACTCAGTGAAGACTTTATTATGGATTAATTCAATGTATTTTTTAGACGTATTAAGTCTTCTGCTGCCTTAGCCTTTCCACTTTGAGGTTTTGGCATATTATGTGTTCACAGACACTCTTCTGCATACTACTCTTGTAATGCGTGGTTATCCTGTCAGCTTCAACCAGTCTGGCTCTTTCCCTCTCACCTCTGTCATTAACAATGCGTAAAATCACAGTTATTGTAAATATTCAAGTCAATGTTTTCTCTTATAGTTCACACCTGTTGACAATTTGTTAGAAAACTGAGTCTCTCGACATCAATGACCTAACATGAAGCAGACTAGGTTGTGGCTCATGGGGTGTGTATAGCTATCAACGTCTGTGAACTTATCCAACTGTCTTCTTTCCCTAAATACAGAACTGGCAAAATACACATTTCCACTTTTTGTCAGTATTTTTCTCTTTCATATGAGGAATTTACATTAGCGGGCTTGCAAATTAACCATAGTTCAGCTTTATGTGCAATAGCAAAATAAATTGATAAATGAAAAATGACTTGAAGATATAGTTCTATAGATCTATAGTATATAAAACCAGATGCTGCTCCATAATTGCCTATAACTATGAATTAATATTTTTATTCAATTTTGTAATTTACTTGAATGCAGGGGTAAAACAGCTGTCAAGGGCACACGATCATATATTGCAAGCCCAGGGTGAGAGAGGTTACAAGGAGTCTGCTGTGCTATGGAATTAAGCTTGCTGAACTCTTAACAGCCTAGGATAAGCAGCATGTCTTATATTCTGTCCAAAATTGGTCAAGCTTATATAAATATCCATTATCAAACTGCAAGATCGTTTATCTATTTCTTTATGTCAAGCTTTGCGAGTCCCTTGTATGTATCAATCGAAATCCATACCCCAAAAGTATTTGGTCTATCTTTCTTTATGATGGCCTAGAATCTTTAATGTTTGACTGGAGCAGATTTTTACTCACCCTGATGATCAAATTATTTATAAACAAGTATTCTGGGATCATAAAATGTCATGGAGTTTCTACCATGGATTTTTGCAGACATTTCTGATCCTTGAGTGTGTCTGGCAGTGCATTTGTCATGACTCAAGTGACTCTCAACAATAATTCAACATCCACTTTTATTACCTTCTCTATGTATAAAAGCCGGGCTCTTCATAAATATGGCTTTCTACCAAAATGGGCTCATCAAGCAGTCACAATCCATTCATTGTTTTGTACTGGTGAATATTTTACTAGAAAGGCAAGCACTTACATCATGTAAAAAATAGGCTTTCACAAAAATCCAGTGCAATGAAAAAGTATAATATTAGATATATGATGACTAAAGATTTCATGTTTTGCCCCTATCTGTGCAGTGTGCAAGAGTTTCAGAAGTCCTCTGTGATGACACCTCTATTCATTATCCCTCTCACACACACACACACACACTCTCTCTCTCTCTCTCTCTCTCTCTCTCTCTCTCTCTCTCTCTCTCTCTCTCTCTCTCTCTCTCTCTCTCTCTCTCTCTCTCTCTCTCTCTCTCTCTCTCTCTCTCTCTCTCTCTCTCTCTCTCTCTCTCTCTCTCACACACACACACACACAGTGGTTAGCTGAATGCATTGTGCAAGCAGGAACCTGGATTGACAGGTCAGTAAAGGTTTTGGGATGGGATTGTATTTATGGTGGGGAATTCCCAAATATGGGGTTTTTTTTGGGGGGAGATTATAAATCCAAAGTGCTGTACAATTGATGCTTCTCATTCACCCATTTACACATACACACACCAACAGCAGTTGGCTGCCATGCAAGACACTAACCAGGATTATGGCAACTTTATTACAATCATATTCCCATCACATGAACCAGACCACAGTCTCCATTACATATGCATTGCCATCCTGAGTGGGATTTCAATTTTCCATGCAACAAATCTGTATCATCAAAACACACACACCAGATTGGGTCTACATGCATGCATGCATGCATGAGCCTGGGCATCGCCTTGGAGATAACAGCTTGCCATTCAGCATCAAAGTTAGACCATAAAGCAGCCAGTGATTATGATGTCACTACTATGCAGGCTGGTCCGTTTCCCTGGATGTCCTGCATTGCTAATGTTATAATTAAAAAATGTATGGCATGCTAGCATATGTTGGCAACCATTGATATTTTCCTTCAAATTGACCTAACACTGGGAAACTTCCAGTAATATTCATGAGGGGAAGGTTTGAATTGAAGTATTGATCAGGACAGAGTAATCATTGGTTGTCTTCTACCACAGACTAAAGACCCGTCTCCTTAGCCTCCATTTAGCGCTCCAAACGTACATTTGTGTGTTTGTTTTGTGTTTTTAATGGAAATTAAGTTGGAATTATTGGTCAGGGCAGCAGAATTATTATTTATGCTTCAGTGCAGACTAAAGGCCAGCCTCTTTCAACTGCATCTTGCTTCCTTTTTTATCCCCAAAGCACTCCCACTATTTTTACTAATTCAGGCTGTGCTGTTTATATGGCTTTAACTTATATTTTTTATGGCTTAATGTTTCTGCGGGTTTGTTATGGCTAGAGTCTGTATGTATTTTTACAATGCGTAGCTTGATTTTTGGTTAGCATTGTTAACTTGCACGAGTGTTTTATTGATGTGGGATCGGAGTTCATTGTTCTGGGGTTGTTGTGTACCAGATTGGTTTAATAGGGTAATGCTCATATTAATCAGCTGATTGCATTTACTATATTCTTCCTATAGGCTCGGTTGCTCTGTATTAGAGTGTCTGCAAAATGGGTGCAAAGCAATTCAATTAAATGCGCTGATTATTGTCTTAGTTCTACACTCACTGAGCACTTTATTAGGAATTTATGAGACTTATTATTCTTTTTACTTTTTGGTCTTCTGCTGCTGTTGCCTATCCACTAAGAGGTTTGACGTGTTGTGTGTTCAGAGATGCTCTTCTGTATACCACTGTTGTAATGTGTGGTTATTTGCGTTACTGCCACCTTCCTGTTAGCTTTGACCCGTCTGGCCCTTCTCCTTTGACCTCATTAACTACAATGTTTTTGCCAATTGAACTGCTGCTCATGTTTTTTGTTTTCGCACCATTCTCTGCAAACTCTAGAGACTGTTGTGTGTAAAAATCCCAGGAGATCAGCAGTTTCAGAAATACTCAACCCACCCTGTCTGGCACCAACAATCATTCCATGAACAAAGTCACATAGATCACATTTCTTCCCCATTCTGACAGTCGGTTTGAAAAACAGCTGAACCTCTTGACCATGCCTGCATGCTCATATGCATTCAGTTGCTGCCATATGATTTGCTGATTAAATATGTTCATTATCAAGCTGGTGTGCAGGCCTACCAAATAAAGTGCTGACTGAGTGTGTGTACCGTACATTGCTGTTTGAAAGCAGAACTCAAACGTGTAATTTAACTGTTTCTGTGCATTGACAGCTGCCATTAGCGTGGTTAGCAGATTATGGAAATTACATGGTAATGGAAATGGCAATGCCTTTCGGCACTTTTACTCCATATTATTCCAAGTTATTTAATTTATTCATTTATTTCTTTATTTCTTTATTTATCATCTACTCTTATCAATAAATTAGATTTTGTTTAGCAGCAATCGGAATACAATCTGAATATTAATGAGATAGAAAACAATCCACATGTGAGTAAAACAGAAGAAAATGCATTTCTGAAGGAATCATTATCTTATTTTCTTTTCAACCATGCATATTTTCACAATAAATTGCTCATTTATTTTTTAACAATTTGCCTTTCTTGCCTCGCTGTCTTTGTTCCCTGGTTTAATATTATGCGGTCATGTGATTATGCAGTGTTTTTCTTTTTATACTGCCGAACGGGGCGCGGGAGTAAGAATGCGTGAATCGAGTGAGCACATATCTTTTGTGTGATTAACCAATGTTTACATGCGTTTTAAGGGAAGGCTTTGAATGCTCACAGGGTCCTCATAATGCTATATATAGTGGTTGCATTGCATTGCGGTGGGAGTTGCTGTGGAGTTGATGTTGACTACAGTGTTGTGCTGTGCCTTTGCACACATCACAGGCTGACAGCATGAGTGATGGCCCAGTCCGGCTCCATGCATCATCCCGCGTCATCTGCTTAACCCGCTGCCTGCGTCCCGGGAGCGGGCCCCTCTGATCAGGCCCCTCTGATCGGGCCCCAGCCCCAGCCCCAACCCCAACCCCAACCCCAACCCCAACCCCAAACCCAAACCCAAACCCAACCCCAACCCCAACCCCAGCCCCAACCCCAACCCAAACCCCAACCCCAACCCCAAACCCAAACCCAGCCCCAACCCCAACCCCAACCCCAACCCCAACCCCAACCCCAACCCCAAACCCAACCCCAACCCCAACCCCAACCCCAACCCCAACCCCAACCCCAAACCCAAACCCAAACCCAAACCCAAACCCAAACCCAGCCCCAACCCCAACCCCAACCCCAGCCCCAACCCCAACCCCAACCCCAGCCCCAGCCCCAACCCCAACCCTGAACCCGAACCCCAGCCCTAACCCCAGCCCCAGCCCCAACCCCAGCCCCAGCCCCAACCCCAGCCCCAGCCCCAGCCCCAACCCCAACCCCAGCCCCAACCCGAACCCGAACCCCAGCCCTAACCCCAGCCCCAGCCCCAGCCCCAACCCCAGCCCCAACCCCAACCCCAGCCCCAACCCCAGCCACAACCCAAACCCCAAACCCCAACCCCAGCCCCAACCCCAGCCCCAACCCCAACCCCAACCCCAGCCCCAACCCCAACCCCAACCCCAACCCCAGCCCCAGCCCCAACACCAACACCAACCCCAACCCCAACCCCAGCCTAGCCCCAGCCCCAGCCCCAACCCCAACCCCAACCCCAGACCCAACCCCAGCCTAGCCCCAGCCCCAACCCCAACCCCTCAGTTCACACACGGAAGCACTGTGGGTACTGCACACACACACACACACATACAAGTCAGCATAGACACACACACACAGACACACATACACATAAAGGCACATGTACACAAATGCACGTGCACACACACACGTGCACACGGATGCATACACACACACATGCGCTTGCCCAGAAGTGCACGTGTACATGCACAAACACACACAATCACACACACACACACACATATGTGCACATGCACACAAACAGTGGCACGGTGGAGCAGTGGTTAGCACAGTTGCTTCCCAGCAGAAAGGCGTCCTGGGGCCTCTCTGTGTGGAGTTAGCATGTTGTCCCTGTGCCCGCGTGGGTTTCCTTTCACAGTCCAAAGGCATGCAGGTTAGACCACTTTCAGGGTTATTCACAGGGCATTGCTGTAAAAGAGCATGTGTGCTCAGTCTATTTAGCCAATATAAATGCAGGCTAATACTGCAGGGGGAAGGTTCACAAGCTTCCTCCCTGATTTCTGATGCCATTCATTGATTGTGTTAAGTGTTCACTAGGCAGCGCATGCAGTATCTCTCTTTGGCTTTATATTTAAAGCACCTTCCAGCTGCAATTAACTGAGGCTTGTTAAATCTTTAAAATAATGAATGTACAGTACAATAATAATTTTTTTTTCTACAGCTTAAGCATCTTAGATTTGGGAACCGATAAAAAAACAAAAAAACAGCGCAATTAAAATGCATTTGAAGTGCCTCTCCTCCACTGACGAGCATTTGTACAATTTTTGTTGTTAACTAGTGCTTTAAATCTCTCTCTCTCTATCTCTCTCACTCTCTCTCCCCCTCTCTCTCTCTGTCTCTCCCTCTCTCCCTCACTCTCTCCCCTCCCTATGTGTCTCTCACTCTCTCTCTCTTATCGGAAATACTACCAGAGGTCAGAGAAGATGCAGTAAAGCTCAAGTTAATGACATATAAATACTGCATCTTAATGGCAGATCGTTGGGTATTAAAAGGGGGTTGTTTGTTGTCTAATTCCAATATTACTTCAGCAGGTGCTGGATTTCCAGTGCAAATGGGGAATCAGCGGAAAGGGGAGAGGAGATAATTACAGAGGTGGAGGATATCGGATCCTGGCGAGAGGTGAAAAGCATGTCCAGTGTGCTCAAGTTACATCTGTAAGCAGCACATTTCATTTCAAAGGCTTAATTATGACCAAGAGGAGGGAAAAAAGGGCTTCAAACGCTCCAGAAAACAGGGAGATGGAAATGACCCAAAGGTCCACAAGCTTCATTTGATAATGAGAGACTCATAACCATTACAAAAGCATTCCACGGATGTCTCTGTCTGTGCTCTTACGGGAAGAGGCTCATCTGGCCGTCTTGAGATAGTGAGCAGAATTCAAGGCGCCCGGTTAAAGAAACACAACAAACACAAACAAGAATGAACCTCTCATTGCAATATGAGTAAAGATGTGTAAACAAACTCTGATTGGTTTGGAGTGTTGTAATCAGATTTACATGGCAAGAAAAACAAAAATGTATTTAGCGTTGGAAATTAAGGACACGGACCTATACACAAAACATTGCGTGTATAAACAATGTTCTACATGGATATGCAATGCAGTGGGTGGACTGAGAAGCACAATGATGTTATGCTAATGAGAAATCGCCTTGAGTTGTGAAACTAGAACAGAGCTATAGTAACCTGTGCTTGAATGTAGATGCGTAATACCTTAAACGAGACAAGATCTTAAAGGCTGACCTTTAATCAGTGATATGGGTGAGAAAATATTCACAATGTTGTTTGGTTGCTAAAAATCCCCTGCAGATTCAGGATTGGTATGTAATATATGTAAAACTGCCCTCCTGTTTCCTGTGTGTTGCCCATTTCAAGGTAACCTGTATGAATGTTCCATAAGGAAATGCAATGGCAATGTAGCACATTAATGAGGATATGCTTGGGTTTGCTCAATTCCAGTAATTCAACCCATCACAACTCATAAGCAGGTAAGAAACCAAAATTTTAGAAAATGTTATGCTTTTCAGGGGTAATTGGAATGGCAGAGGAACTGCTGAACATGTGACCTGAACATATGTGATCTTGACGTTTCACATGTAATCAAGAGGTGATTAAATTGAGCAGGATTACGAGGGTGTTGAGGATTGAACAGGATTATGAGGAAGATTAACTGAATTGTGGGTATCTAGGCCATGTGAAACAACAGTGTGTGTGCAAACGGTATGATAGAAATGAGTATAAGTAGGTTCATTTTTAGGCCGTGTCATTTGCTGATGATATCTGGCAGTCCTACCTGTAATGAACTGGCAGCGTGGGTGGTTTAAGGTTAGTGAGAGTTCTTTAGGTTATTACTGCATCTTCAGATACACAGGTTGTCAGATTATCTAAAAACAGCACTGGCTCTTCTGCTGGAGATTTTCTGGCTCATAGTGCAGAACATAGTCATAATCTCAAGGTCAGTTTAGAGGAATGCAAGCATTTCAGACTTTGAGGGTCATAACATTGAAAAGTAAATGGATCAAACGTGAAGCGAAGTATATAGATTGAATGCAGATGGCATATTGTAAGATGTGTGCACCACAAGGTTTGCTTTTGCTGAAAACATGAAAATAATCAACATCAGGCCAAAATTATTGCCAGTGCAGTGAACAATATTGGCAATATTATTACTTTATTAATATTAATATTACAATAGTATTGTTACTGAATAATGTTACTCTGTCTCATAATTATAATTATTATTATATCTTCTGATACATAAGAAATTACGTCCAATTCCTTCTGCGATTCCCTCTTTTGGTATAAGTCAAATGAAAGAGAAATTGGTCTGGTCATACTTCACAATTTTCACATTGTGAATTTGCATTAACTAATGTAGTTCCTAACATGAATTAATGATTGATTAATACTCTCATTAAGCATGAAGTAAACTTTTCATTAGATAATGCATTTGTTAAAAAATGACTAACATATTTGTTACATAATATACACTCTGTGACCAATTTATTATGGAAACCTTTACACCAGCTTGTCAATGCAAATATGTAATCAGCCAATAATGTGGCAGCAACTAAATACATAAAAGCATGCATACATGGTCAAGAGGTTCCGCTGTTTCTGAGGACTTTGACCGTGGAATGATTGTTGGTGCCAGACAGGGTGGTTTGAGTATCTCAGAAACTGCTCATCTCTTGGGATTCTCGCGCACAACATTCTATAAAATCTGTAGAGAACGGTGCAAAAAAAAAAAAAACATCCAGTGAGCAGCAGTTCTGAAGGCAAAACTTGTTGTTAATGAGAGAGGTCAGAGGAAATTGCCAGACTTATATCATATTTTGTCCCTTACAATGCGTGCATCATTATGATTACTGCCTAAAAGCACATATTCTAACAGCACGATCACTACACATCCAGGACTTAAATTGAGGTCAATACAACTACTAATACTGCTGCTGCTACAACTGCTACTACTAGTGCTGCTGCTACTGGGGGCGACATGGCTCAGGCAGTAAGAGCAGTCGTCTGGCAGTCGGAGGGTTGCTGGTTCGATCCCCCGCCCAGGCTGTATTTAGTGTCCCTGAGCAAGACACCAAACCCCAAAATGCTCCTGACGAGCTGGTCGGTGCCTTGCGTGGCAGCCAATCGCTTTTGGTGTGTGTGTGTGTGAGTGTGTGTATGAATGGGTGAATGAGAAGCATCAATTGTACAGTGCTTTGGATAAAGGCGCTATATAAATGCAACCATTTACCATTTTACCATTTACTACTACTACTACTACTACTACTACTACTACTACTACTAATAATAATAATAACAATCCTATTATGAATAATAATAATAATAATAATGATAATAATAATAATAATAATAATAATAATATGAATTTGAATATGAATATGAATAATAATAATAATAATAACAATGATGATGATAATAATAAGAATAATAATAATATGAATATGAATATGAACATGCATATGAATATGAATATGAATAATACGAATAACAATAATCATAATCATACTCAGAATCAGAATCATAATATGAATATGAATATGAATATGACTAATAATAATAATAATAATAATAATAAAAGTAATAGTAGTAATACTAATGATAATGGAAAAGACTGCACTGGAGATGTTCAGAGAAACCCCAGGGTTAAGCAGATTTCCCTCGTCGGGCTGATTGTGACTTCTAAAGCCCCTGGAGTGCATTAAGCCTTTTCCAGGTGCTGCTACAACAAAGCAGAGGTCCAGCATGAGTGATGGGGAAAAGAAGCCCCTATCTCCTGTAAATCAGGTTAAATCCCCCTTTTGAATGGGTGCTCCGAGCTGCTGTAAGCGGACGCTAGGGAATTGTGAATCCTAATGCCTGCAGTAAGACGTATTGTGTCGCTGTTTTTAATTGCCATGGGTGCAAGTCCTGTATACTGTATGTAAATGATGTGATTAAAATGCACTTTGTGCCCAAGGCATACGCTGTGGAAAAAAAGAGCCCTCCCGTAAAGTGTATTTGTGTCTCTGACGTCAGTACTCAGTCCCTCAGATATACTGTCACACACTACAGACCCCTGATCCTGCAATTCACAATACATTTTTAAAAATATAAATATTAGGTATGGTACCACTACTGATATTAAATCTCTGCATGTAAGTCCTCAAACCTTATCTTTCCATTTGCAAGCTGGATATAGAAGGTAATATGTACAGTAAGCCAAGGGTTTGGTACTTGGATACATACATGGCTGCGTGTTCCAAACTACGCTTCTGTATTTTTACACATTTCCCAGGGAGTTATATTATTCTCTGCGCCTGAAGGTAGTCAGAGATGAGAACCCTGGGAAGGAATTTCTATTGCTCCTCCAGTAAGCAGTGTTTGTTTTGATTAATGGGGTGGTTACGGGGGGAAATAGGGTTGCGGGGGTGTCGTGTCCTCCTGAAGGATACGTTCACTGAGCGGTACCACACCCTTTGGTCTTTGAATCAAACCCTGTCTGTGAAAAGCTGTGACCAGACCCACGGGGGCCATATGCAATTGGCTTTAGTGAGGGTTTCCATCTTCTCTCTGCACAACAGCGACACCTCTGGCTGATTGGGTAACTGCAGTCTGCCTGTACTCAATGCCTGTACTCCACTGTCCTACTCACAGAGGCTGCTCAATTTATATTAGCTGATGGACCACAGCGTGTAACAAAGTGGTGGTTGGCTACGCACGTTTTGCAGGATGTGCAAGATGGTCTGCTCTCTCCTGAATTGACAAAAGATGCCACAGAAATCGGACAGTTCTGCAAATACTTAGCCATTCCACATCCGGAGGATTATGAAAACCATATGAAAAGGATATAAAAATATGACAGCCATAGGCTCTACTCCCCCTAGAAACAAGACCAAACAATTATGCATTCCAGAAAGGATATGTGTGGGAAGTCCTATGACGGGGGTTTCATGGTCAGTGCATTTTGAGGCCGTGGCTTAGCCTTCTGTTCACGTTTGAACTCATAGACCTGTCCTCCTGCATTCATCTTTTACAAAGTAAGACCATAATTAGAATTGAGGTCCTTCGGCAAGAAACCGGTAACTTTTCTTTATAAAAAAAAGAAAAGAAAAAGAAGACAACGGTTCATGTGCAGTGAATGTTATCATTCCCACTGTGTCCACAAAGAAATTCCAGTAATGCATGCCTGACCGCTTCTTTTGACCGAAGGCAAATATTTTTTCATAACGTGTGAAATGCAGCATCCAGGAGATGTATTAGGTTGTTATCTCGCCATCAGCAACAACATCATTAGTAGACTGGCACTGCAGTGAATATCTGATGCCCTGTACAGGCTGGGGGTATCCGAGACGGAGAAGACAGGGAGTATTATTGTTACGATTGCCCATCAAAAGAAAAACATTATGCATTCAAACACTTTGAGCAATTTTGCGTTGCAGTTGTTTTGAAACCATAGGCACAACTGCTCATTGTGAAGGGACAGAGCTTTCAGCAAAAAAACAAGCTGCAAAAAGATGGTGAGAGCATATCCCATGACATGAAAACATATTAACATGAGAATTACTGGTCTGTGAGATAATAATATTTGCTAATTCCTGACATCCCAATGGTATTGTTGCTCTGTGCTTTACAGAACATGTGTGTTCCATGTGAATATTATCAACAACTTTGTTGTATAAACACGTGGAACACATGGTCTGCATGGAAAATGTATGGAACACTAAATGTATGGAAATATCTCTGTCCTCAATATAGTGACATATAGTACCTACAGAATAATCCATATTGAATAAATATTTACAGTCACATACATATTTAGCAGCGTGCAGCAGCAGTATACACATTCAAACTCACTGCTTCAGTATTACTAATAAAAAAAGCCAGTTTTTACAGTTTACAGTTTACAGTTTTCTCCACAAAACAGCAAACATTCAATACGTTTCTTTGCATATTCCTACTCAGATGACCTACAGAGGTCTGAACTTAAAGGAGGATTACCGCTCTTGTGCGTTTCTAGCGCTGCGAGCCTGCTATTAGAGAAGTTTCCGGCTCAGTTGAGCGAGCCCCGGACTGGCGCAGGCGTTGTTTTGTTATGTGGCCAGGAGGGTTGCTGCGGCATGCTGGGAGGAGGGAGGCGGGACAAGGTCAGCGTGGTTGCTAAGGAATTCCACGTTGGGCACACCGGAGCTCTCCACAACAGCAGGTCTGGTCCAGCAGGATCCAGCACCAAGGTGTCAGGGACAATTGATGATGGGCTGATATGGATTTTTTTTTCCCTGCCTCCCCTTCCCCCAACAGTGAGTGTCAGTTAAATGATGTGACAGCAACACATTAGGCACGCCACATTCAAAACTAATGGCCAGCTGGAGTGACTTATGAGACCATTCCCATAATGAAGGCATGCCGCCCCATATAGTTGTCAGCATCCTCCCAATTTTGTTCTGTGAAGAGGCCATGACACGATGTCACCTCTTTGGTGTTTTGGATGCCTAAAGTTGAGTAAATGTTGTGGTTATAATTGGAGTGGATTCCCAGATCTTTCACATGTTAAAAAATGCATTACTTTGTGAAAGGGTTTTGAGCTGCATTGGAGGGATCAACATTGTGCTTGGTTGTGAGTCATTCACAGCTTACCCTTGCAGAAGGACTATTCCGATAACAAAATGAGTCAACCGAGGAACTGGAACTTTAAAATGCCAGCGTCCAGGATGACTCAGAAGGGAGATCAATTTAGGAATTACTAAAAGCCGATATAGTCATCCTCAGACATATATTCGAATTTTGAAATGATGTAAAAGACAAATTCCTGATCGAAGAAATGTTCAACCGTTTGTACAACTTCACCATTATTCACCGATTTCTTTCACGAAGGAACTCACGGAGCAGCTAACTGCCGATCCTCTGTGGCATCAGAGCTTTGTGCGTAGAGACAGAAGCGCATTTACATGGAGGGCGGGGCTGCTGTTCTTAGCGCCAGTGATGGGCCTGCTTGGCACTAAGAAGGCACGCGGGGGCCAGCCTGTCCCATTGTAAGATCGACAGCTCCGAAGGTGATTTCACCGTCCACTGAGCCATGAAAGCTTTTTATAAGTACATCACCACAACTGCATTAATTGGTATCTGTATTGATTCCGCATTGTGCGCGAACCCAAAATAAAAAATATAAAGGAGTAATAATGAATGCATTTATTATAAAGTAGTTTCAGACTTAAACTCAAATTATAGAGTTGCCATTCACGTCGAGCAAGCGTTAAGGCTGACGCTGGGGAAAAAAAAGGCTGTAATTTGGCCTTTTCCTTTAAGTCCAAATGTGATGAATGCAATGAGACAGATGATATCCTCTCAACTTCAATTCAGAAAGAAAACTGTTCTTGTGACATTTAATTTCCCGTGGATGGTTCCAGGAATGGTGGTGAAAGTTGAATGCAAATCAAGTTTAATGAAAATGACTGAGAATTCCCTAACCCACAAATAATTGACTGGTACTCTTTAGCGGGGCTAATGAATTAGAGCTAAGTGTGTGAGTGAGTTAACTATTGTATACTGGTGATATCAGTGCCTGATGTCAATCACAGAGCAGCAACAGTTATCCATCCATCCATTATCTTAACCCGCTTATCCTGAACTGGGTCGCAGGGGGGCTGGAGCCTATCCCAGCATACATTGGGCGAAAGGCAGGAATACACCCTGGACAGGTCGTCAGTCCATCGCAGGGCACACACACCATTCACTCACACACTCATACACTCATACACTCATACCTACGGGCAATTTAGACTCTCCAATCAGCCTAACCTGCATGTCTTTGGACTGTGGGAGGAAACCCACGCAGACACGGGGAGAACATGCAAACTCCACACAGAGAGGTCCCCGGCCGACGGGGATTCGAACCCAGGACCTCCTTGCTGTGAGGCGGCAGTGCTAACCACTGCACCATCCGTGCTGCCGGCAACAGTTATGTATACATATATTCATATGTCAAAAATTCACATTCTCAGCAGCTGTAGGAAGCCTACATAGCTGGTGCAAGCTCTGAAAAAAGGTTGTAACACAAGCTTTAATATCGAATGTGCAAGGGTTGTTGTACCCAGGAATTCTCACTTTCAAACACCCTGAACAGGATGTCATTGTATTAGACTGGTCTCAAAAACAAGCTCGCAACATAAATGAGGTCTGAGTTATTAGGACATACAGACTACAGGAAAAACAAGACAATTTATAAAAACACATTTGGTGTTTATTGAAACGCAGTGACATCTGTTATGTGGCAGGACCGTGGAGTGCACAGTCACCCTGCTGTTATTTCAGGCAATCTCACTGAGCAGCCTGAGAAATTACTGAGTGAGTTCCTTACAAACAGAAAGGAGTTTGTTTGACACGTCCAGCTCTAAAGTATTCCATTTCGCTATTTTAGAGGATCCTTTACGTTTTTTTTTTTTCCTGATATTCACTCAGCTGACCCACTAATTTGCTAGATTTACCATTATTCACTCATTTTCACTTTCACAGGGAAGGATAACCTCACAGACCCAGTGTTGTGCCCATAGGACAGGCAGTGACGGATGACCTAGCAACCCCTTGAGATGTTGCCCTACCTGATTTGTCACATAGTATCATATTTTTCACGTACTTTGTGGTCTTGGGGGTGGACGACCGCTAAAGCCACAGCCATTGTGTCACAATGCCAGCATCCTGACCACTAAGCCACACTAGAACCTCCACTGGGGGTAGACAGGAGGTTGGCCCACAAATTAAAGTGATATTAGGAAGCTGTGTGGCATTCTGAAAGGTCGTGTCAAATCAATACCTGTGTTGACAAACTTGGCATTGTTGGCTGTTAGATTTTCAGATAGGCCACAGACACTCCCAGATGGTGTTTGTCTCTATGGGCCATGCATGCTCTGCAGTCCCCTGTGGCCTTTCAGCAGTGACCGGGTTTGACAAGCGCAGGGAAATAAGAAGACACGTCTTTAAAACGCATTGTCTAAGAGCTCTCACAAAAGAGACTTTAGTTCAAGTTTGATTGCATATCTTTTCTTTATACTTCATGCCATGTCCACAGTGGTACAATTTATGTTCTTTTGGCTCACTAGTGCTCTCTTTCATGTTAATAATGTTCCGAAGTGTGATTCGGTAAGCCTATTGTTTGGCGAAATTTTATTAGGTATTTATTAGACTTATTTTTGATATATTGCATATTGTCTATTGTCTTCTGCTGCTGTATCCTATCCACTTAAGAAGTTCGACATTGTGTGTTCTGCATACCACTCTTGTAATGCGTGGTTATTTGCGTTACTGTCACCTTCCTGCCAGTTTTGACCAGTCTGGCCCTTCTCCTCTGACCTCTCTCATTAACAGCGCATCTTTGCCTGCAGAACTGCTGCTCACTGGATGTTTTTTTGGTTTGGTTTTGGTTTGGTTTTGGTCTCTGAAAACTCTAGAGAAGGTTGTGTGTAAAAATCCCAGGAGATCAGCAGTTTCTGAGATACTCAAACCACCCTGTCTGCCACCAACAATCATTTCACAGTCAATGTCACTTTTCTTCCCCATTCACACATTTGGTCAGAAAACCAGCAGAACCTCTTGACCATGTTTGCATGCTTTTATGCCTCAACCTGCTTTACAAGAGAAAAACAAATAGAAATCAATAATACAGGCATTGAAAAGACAAGACACAAGCAGAAAAATGTACAAGAGAAAATAAAAACAATGAAACTTAATCTTAAAAGGATAAAGATGAGTACAAAGAAAATAATTGTAATAAAATTGATAATGATACATCAATAGAAAATAAAATATAAAAAGCATAATAAAATATTTTAAAAGGCATAAAAAGTATACAAAATATCAAATAAATAGAGTAATATAACTATAATAACAGTGGTTTTAAAATAATGAAGGTGGGATTAATTGAAAGCAAGATGATAAAAATGGGTTTTGAGCTGTTGCTTAAAACAATCAATAGAGGTTGTTGTCTTATTCAGAAAGGAAGTTTGTTCTAAACCTTTGGTGCATAAAAACAGAAAGCTGCTCCACCATATTTGTTGCATTTAATTTTTGGGTCATTGAGCAAGCCAGCACTAGAGGAAATGGTTTGGAACATACTCAGACAAACACGCATAGAGGTATGAAGGGGCTAAGCCATTTACAGCTCTATAGACAAGTAAAGAGCCAGTGCAATGAAGTTAAAACTGGTCTTCTCTTTTCCTTGGTTTTGTTAAAATTCTGACTGTTGCGTTTTGCATGAGTTGCATATATATTATACATATATACATATATTATTAGTCTATATATATTCTTTTTATTATTTTTATTTTTTTGGTAACCCACTAAATTGTGCATTGTAGTAATCAAGGCAAGAAAACACAAAGGCATGGGTCAACGTTTTAGCATCTTCCAGTGTGAGGTAGGGTCAAACTCTTCCATCCATTCATCCATTATCTTAACCCGCTTATCCTGAACAGGGTCACAGGGGGACTGGAGCCTATCCCAGCATACATTGGGCGAAAGGCAGGAATACACCCTGGACAGGTCGCCAGTCCATCGCAGGACACACACACACACACACACACACACCTACCTACCTACCTACAGGCAATTTAGACTCTCCAATCAGCCTAACCTGCATGTCTTTGGACTGTGGGAGGAAATCGGAGTACCCAGAGGAAACCCACGCAGACACGGGGAGAACATGCAAACTCCACACAGAGAGGCCCCGGCCGACGGGGATTCGAACCCAGGACCTCCTTGCTGTGAGGCGGCAGTGCTAACCACTGCACCATCCGTGCCACCCAAACTCTTCCAATATTTCTCAAATAAAAAAAGCAATCCTCATAACACTGTCTATATGTGATTTAAAGTCTGAATCAGAATCAAGAATAATAACCAGGTCTTTTACTTCAGGCTTGTCCTGTGCAGCCAGAATACCAATAATATGTTTTCTCTCTGCCCATTTTTACCAATTATAAAAAATTCTGTTTTATCTTCATTTAGTTTAAGGAAAGTGTTGCTCCTCCATTGCACAATTTCACATCCAATGTGCTGGAGTACAGAGCCTAAAGAGCAGAAGGAGTACCACTGTCCAAATACTTACTGACTGCACTGTGGAGCTATGGCTTGGTGTGCACTGTGCGTGCATGTGTGTGCATGTGTGTGTGTATGTGTTTGCATGTGCGTGTGTGATTGAGTGCGTGCATGTGGGTGTGTGTGTGTCCGCGTGTATGGGTATGTAAGTATGGTTATCTTCAGAACTCTTGTTGGCTTGTTTCCCACATCATTTTGCGCATGAAAGAAGGACAGATATTTGCATCATTTGGTGAAAGCATCATCTTGATCTTCTTTCATAATTGCATGTTTGTATTGGGTCGATCATGGTCTGTTTAATTATCTTACAGTGTGTGTGTGTGTGTGTGTGTGTGTGTGTGTGTGTGCGTGCGCCCAGGTTTTGTTTTATCCATTTCACTAGAGCCTTTTCAGAAGAGAGGGAAAGGGATGAAACTGGGTGACAAATATATTACACTTGAACCTCTTTGCATGCTCCACTTGAGCTAACAGATGAATCTTTTAAAGTAGCTTTTTCATTAGGATTAATTGCCCATAGCTTCAGTGTTTGGATAAACATCAAGTGGAAGATTCAGCTGGCGTCTTCAGGCAGCTGCATCGGACTCTAAAACATTCGCCCAATAAGTCCAATAATTGCCAACAGCAATGGCAACTGATGGATGCGATCCAGACCACCATTTATAATCCAGGTATTCCGCACAGCGTTTCGTATCTACCATCGTGCATATCTCTCTCTGCCACGCGGAAGGAATGCAATTGATGTTTGAGGGCGGTTCTACCTGAGGTCTCCGTAGATTTAAGTGCGTGCTACGCAGAATCACCATAGCTGAATTCCAATTCCCCCCTTTAATTTCATTGTATAATCTCCATCTTTGACTCTGTTCACACTTGAGCTTAATATAATCTTTTTTGTTTGGATGCTACAAGCTGGCAGTATTTTAAATTACAGTTAGTGAAATAGATCATGCGTGATGGATTACCTTTGTGCTTAGCTGTGGAGCACTTGTTTGTGGAAATTAAATTACAAGTTATTTTTAAATATCAGTAATTAACAAAATACTTGAAAAATGTAATAGACCGGGCTGATTCGATAATACAATGTTTGACTATATAATAGGATTTGAGGAGTCTGCTCGGATGGCAATATCCAACATGACTGTGACTGCAATGACATTTATTCTGGGATCTACCAGGTAATATACCGCAGGAACTCTTAAATAGGATGTAATCATTATTATGTTATTACATTAGATGGTAGAATATATCAAATCTTATGAAACACTTGCTACACGATAATTACTGATCTACTTTCATTTCCACTGGAATGATTACATTGGTATTGCAGATTATTTTAGACTGGAGCTAGAAATAAAATTTCCGCAGAATTATCAACAGAATTGTCCACAGGAGATTTGAAGGCAAGTGATATATAAGGCAAGTGATATATAAGGAAAGTGATTATTTTCCCTGCCTTAAGATGAAATAAGACACCTTTCTGGGGGAAAGTGTGATCTTAAACTATGGGAAGTCTGGCTGTGACAGGGCTTTCATTAGAGTGGTGCAGGGTGGTGGAGCTTTGAGAACCAGGGGGACATGTATGGCAGTAGACACTCTTTCTGGAGCGCACTGGCCGCTTGGCTAGGCTAATGCACTGGAAATGCAGCACGTGGGGATGACACAGGCTTCACATTGTGCTATACATGTCAGATTGGATTTTCTTTGGGCACAGAATGGTTCAAAGATAAAGAATACCAGAACAGCCCTGTGATACAATTATTTTTGTCTCAAGCAGCACCTATTGGTGTGTGTGTGTGTGTGTGCGTGTGTGTGTGTGTGTGTGTGTGCGTGTAAAAAAAACAAAAACTGACAATAATACTTGCAGTATAGGTACATGTGTGGTGCAGTTTGTGTGGTGTGATAACACAGGGACATAACCCAGAGAGACACGCACAGCTGTGCTAAAAGCTGTTATTTTATGGCATGTTTTTTATGCATTTCTTTCTGCATGTATTGGACGTCAAGTCCATGTGTTGCGTTGTTAAAGTCTGAAGCATAATTATCTGAAAGCTCAATTCTCACTGACATATGTGGCCCTTTGTCTGCATGGCTGATATCCAGTAAACAGATCTGAGATCTTCCACAAAGGTTCACCTTCATGGCATCGCTTGCAGTTGGACACATTTCCTTTCTGCAGGCTCTTTTGATGCTTGGTAGTTAGTTTTGTTTCGTTTCATGCTTTCTGCCTCTCTAGCTCTCCACGCCTCCATGTTGTCAACTGACAATTTTGTGAGTCGAGCTTCTAATTGCCCACAGATGGGAAGTGAGTTGTATTAATTCATATTTTATGCTATGCTAAATGAGTACAACAAAGCATGCGTTTTAATGGTTTTCTATATTGTCACATCCTATGGCTTTTAACCAAGTACGTATATGAATCATCTGCTGACATAATGTGCATTCATTTTTGTTCTGCTTTTGACCCTTATGGAAATCTATCAATAACAGTTTGCATCAAGCACTATTGTGGATGCCACATCATATCACAGTATACACCATTGTGGATGATGGATTTAGACACATTTTATTTGGGCATGTAAACAAAAAGTATATACAGCCACACAACTTCATCCATCCATTATCTGAACCCGCTTATCCTGAACAGGGTCGCAGGGGGGCTGGAGTCTATCCCAGCATACATTGGGCAAAAGGCAGGAATACACCCTGGACAGGTCGCCAGTCCATCGCAGAGCACACACACCATTCACTCACACACATTTAGACTCTCTAATCAGCCTAACATGCATGTCTTTGGACTGTGGGAGGAAACCGGAGTACCCGGAGGAAACCCACGCAGACACAGGGAGAACATGCAAACTCCGCACAGAGAGGCCCCGGCCGACAGGGATTCGAACCCAGGACCTCCTTGCTGTGAGGCGGCAGTGCTACCCACTGCACCAACCGCCCCACACAACTTCAATTAGAACATGGTATATTCCTGTTGGCTTTTTTATGTGGCGAATGGACACCATTAGATTTACCAGAAGTGACATCATCCACGCTCTGGGCTAACCTTCGGACACTCAAGGAGCCCAGAATACTGTTGTGTCAGGTTTCATGATGGACACAAGTGCAGAATGGGACCTCGCGCGATCGTAAAACAAAGATTGTGTTGATCCTTCAGGTGAAGCGCAAGACAAATTAGAAGTGAAAATTGCTGTTGGCTTTGTCACATTTCAGATTAGTCCAAAGTCAAGGAACGTGCGGAAGCACAGCTGGGGGACGCATACTGAGCCCTGTTGTCAGAACATACTGGCTACAGGCTGTAGCAGTGCAGAGTTTACTGCATATGAATCCACACAGTTACCAGGCATTTTGTAAGTAATAATTCAAGGATCGTGAATTCCTTTTCCTATCAATATTTCAGTGATTCAGTGATTCACTGAAATATTAATTGTGTTTGATATTAACACAAGTGGCATTACTATTTAGATACCTTTCTACAAAACTTAATTTATTGATTAGCCATTTTTGTTACATGTTTATCCTTACAGTCTAATGCATTAGTGATGTAGTGCAACAGTATAATCTAGGCATAAAATCCTATTACATGCTCCAAATAATTGTATTCACTGATGTCCTTTTTTAATAAAGCCTCATTGTAAACCAGCATATAAATAATGTATTTAATTAATATGGTAGTATAAAAATAGCTTTGTCTTTCAATGTTGATATCCAGTTGTTCTTTTGCTTGCCTGGTTACTTGCTTACTTGCTAACTTCTTTCCTTCTGACTTGGTACTTGCAGTACCAAATATACTTACAGGACCAATGTTTAAGTATCATTCTTTACCTTTATTTATTCCAAATAATATACTATACCCCCTACTACTATAGCTCCTCCCTCACGCTGAACTCAAGATGGAAAATGGAATCACGCATTTTAATATTACACTCGTTATAATATTACACTTGCATATCGCAGATCACAATGGTGTGCAAATTGATGGGCTGAAGGGTAGCTATCTGAGAAAGTATGTTATGAAGCAAGATTTTTTCCATGGCTTCAATCAAATGAATGTTAATAGAAAAGGTGAAAGACAATTTTCTTCAAAAATGAAAAGAAAATGTAAAGGTGATTTGTTTTCAGCGGTACTGTAACTATGATCAGTTACTCAGAACACACGTATAAAGCATAAATTACAGGATGAATTGTAAATTACGTATAATGGGAGATGATTCGTCACTTTTTTGGACTAAAGATTGCGTTGGCTTATACTGAATACAAAGGTGTGGGATTGACAAAAATGGAAAGGGGAAAACATAGAGTGCATAACACAGGTAGACACCGAGATGAATGAGGGCTGGAGAAATGGATCATGAGAATACAGCATCATTTAGATGTTCAATGTGATCCCTTAAGTGGTCCATTTCTGACACTCCTGATGCATTTCCGAAATGAGCTGAATGTGTCATTTATCTCCGATTCAACATAAATAGATGTTCAAATTATGAGCCCTCTCATGACTCATATTTGTATCACTGATGACTTGGCTGCAACTAGCAATTTATGATAATGGAACCTTATTCTTACTCTGAGCCACCAGTAATATACTGTAATCCAGGGCAGAAAATGAGCCCATGTATTACGATTGTATTATTTGTCTATTACATGACATATGTAGTATCTATGATATGTCTACTTGTTGACAGTCTCCCTTATTTTCTGGCCCCAAAATAATTTGGGCATAATGCCAAATTTGCTTAAATTTTGCTTTAATTTTTCTTTCCATGTTCAATTATTTTGTACTGTATTGTCTTATTGTTTTTGTTTAAAAAAATCATCAACAATGGATATAATTATTTTTTTCTGGATGATTTCAATGTTTTCTACTGCCTCATATTTGCACTTTAAATTATATACCGATATTGGACTGTTATTGGCTTTGTAAATACACCTATAATTGTTCTTCCAATGAAATCAGCTGTTAGCAACAATACGTTCAGCTTTGCACAAGAAAAAATAAATAAATATTCCCCTTTTGAAATGGATGCATATTTAGAAATGTAAAAAAAGAACTAAAAAGAAAGATGATGCAGTCAAAACACCTCTGGCTTGTGTGTTTAGTTGCCACTTTTGAAAATTAGGCTGAAGATATCAAATCATTCACTGAAGTGATCTTATGAAGCCAAATCACAGCTGTGCCCTTAACAAAGCCATTCTCAGCCACTGATAAATTAAATTATCATTCAAGAGAAGAGTTATGGGCTACACCAAAAGTTCAAGGGATTTT